>NC_072737.1:114097643-114362018 GCF_026930045.1 Uloborus diversus | reverse complement strand
TCCCACTTCTGCCAATGAGGTAGAATTTTGTGCATCCCAGCAATAATTTAGATCCTAAAATGGCAGAAAAAGCATTATCAAGCACGGCAAAAAAACTACTAACAATTATATAAACTGACATAGCAGACATCCATATAAATGCACTTCAGATTTATTCGTCATCGAAATATAGGGAAGAATCAGTAGGAATGGGAAGACGGGAAATATGGCACAGAGCTGCATTTATGCTGTAACAAGGTGCGAAAAATTATATCCATCTCTTGCAGTAAAGCCGAATAGCAAGAAAATCAGAGTCTTCAGCTGCTTTATACCTACAGCACAAGCTAGAAACATTTTTAGCGTTTTAACTCGGTATAAATGCAGTATTGTCACACTCGTCCCTTAATCTCCGCTTTATTGTATCAGATCAATCTTATCTTTACAAATAATAAAGCTGAAAGTCTCTCTGTCCGGATCTCTCTCTCTCTCTCTGTCTGTCAGGATCTCTATGACGCTCATAACGCCTACACCGTTCGGCCGATTTTCATGAAATTTGGCACAAAGTTAGTTTGTAGCATGGGGGTGTGCACCTCGAAGCGATTTTTGAAAATTCGATGTGGTTCTTTTTCTATTCCAATTTTAAGAACAAAACTATCATAAGATGGACGAGTAAATTATGAAGTTATCATAACGTGAAACCGTAACATGAGCACAAGCCAATTGGCGAGATACGAAATTATCATAACGTGGAACCGTAACATGGGTACAAGCCAATTGGCGAGAAAATTCACCACAACACTATTTGTAAATATACAGGCGAACCAAAAGACCTTTTTAATTTTTCCATTACGGGCAAAGCCGTGCGGGTACCACTAGTTTCAAATAGTAGTGTATATCCGACAGAATTGCCGCATCCGGGACAGATGCCGCATCCCTTGTACTGCTTGTATATATTGACAGAATGCAATCAGACGGGCAGCATAGGTGCACAATGTCATTTTATTATAACTGGAATCCTAAATCGATGACAACTTTTAGCTATATAATGGCTATTTTTGATTAAGTCCATAATTCTCCTACCGAAACTTTTAAACACCTTCTGCTAAAAAAAAAAAAAAATTGAACTCTAAATCTCGTAACTATGAATTCAGAAGTCAAAATCTAAGTGTAGGGTCTTGGATTAAGTCCATAATTTTCCTACCGGAACTTTCAAACACCTTCTGCTAAAATAATTTTGAACTCTTAATATCGTAACCAAGGATTCAGAAGTCAAAATATAAGTGTAGGGTCTGTATATAGAGAGTACTGTGCGTATGAATTCGCCATTTTCGCCTTTACGAGGGCCGGCAGCTATGGTGTGTGGCTTCTGAACCGTACATAATGGGGAACATGCCGCACGGTTTTTTACTTTCTTCTATATCTAATATATAGAAGAAAGTATTGGATTCTTGCAAATTTTCGAATTTTGACGGATTCGAACGTTTTGAGGTGTGCTGAGTCCATTTCGACTATTTTTGGAAAATGTCTGTCTGTCTGTGTGTGACCAGTTTTTTGTGGCCGCTCTACAGCAAAAACTACAGCATGAAATTGAACGAAATTTGGTATACATATGTGTCTTTATGTGAACTTGTGCCCATTGGTTTTTGGCGCGAATTCCTCCAAGGGGGGTGGAGCAATGGGACGTTTTCTGAATTACGCGGTGCTTGCTATCCCTCAGGAAGTAACTGGCGGAATCAAACAAAATTTGGTCCATATGTTGCCATTAACAGAAACAAGTGCTGATTTCAATTTTGGTGTCAATAAACTCAAACGGGGGTTGAGCTATAGACCGTTTTTTTGTCGTCAATTGTGACTGCTGTATCTCAAGAAATAATGAACGGAATGAAAGAAAAATTTATCTTCAAGTAGCCCTTAGTGGGTATAAGAGCCGATTTTATTTTTGGTGTCAACAGCTAAAAAGGGGGGTAGCGCAATCGCCAGTTCTTTTTTTCCATTGTGAGTGCCTTATCTCAAGAAGTAATGCTACGTTCTGGTTGAAATTTGGAATATATGTGAATTCATATGTAAACAGGCTTTGGTTCAATTTTGACGCCAATCGCTCCAAGAGGTGTTGATTTTTTTTTTTTTTTTTTTTTTTGCGAATAAAAATAGCTTTATTAATCTATATATATAAAAATGAATGTTTGTCTGTATGTCATCCATGAACTCAAAAACTACCCGGCAGATTTGGCTGAAACTTTCACCATTTGTTATTTTTGGTACTGGGAATGTTTATAGACCAGTTCGAAAAAAATCCGATCGATAGTTCCTTTTTTATTTCAATTTAAGTCACAATCCATTGGATAAATACGAATAAAATTATCGGCTGCAGAAATTAATTCGCGTGAAAGATCTCATTGATAAGAAGTTAGCTGTTGCCATTTTTCTTGAGTTTCAACAAATAAATTCTTTCTTTATTGTTTTATGGCTTTTCATGCAACGGGGGGATTTAAAACTTTTTCTATTTGATATTTTTAGCGATTGATTGATCTTGCAAACTGAGTGTGTACAAAATTTGAGTATAGTCACGGCTTCACTTGATACCTGGACCGATTATTATGAAAATTGCTATATATATGTATTTTTCCACGGAGAAGGTGTATAATATGCTCATTGAAGCCACTCGCCGCCAGGTGGCACTGCAGAGTAGCAACTTCTGCCCCGTTCAACCGATTGTCATGAAAATCAGTATAATGATGTATTTCTATGTTGGCGTGGCAACGCGCGTCGGGTACAGCTAGTGCAACAACAAGAAAGATAAATCGTTATAGATTGTCGTCTGCGTATTTCTCGTGATTTTAATTGTATGAAAATTATCGGAAATATTATCCATAGACTAAAAAATAATAGTTTAAAAAACTAAAAAAACACGCTTTCGTAGCAAAATAAACTAAAAAGTGAAAAATAATCTTTGGATGATAGTAGTTGACCAATCACTTAATTTTAATGTAATACAAAAAAGCGTGGGGTGCTGTCTATTTATATTTTGCTTGGACAACAAATTGAAGAAATTCAAGACAACTGATAAGAAAGCCCCCCACGCTTTTTAGTATTACATTAAAATTAAGTGATTGGTCAACTACTATCATCCAAAGATTATTTTTCACTTTTTAGTTTATTTTGCTACGAAAGCGTGTTTTTTTAGTTTTTTAAACTATTATTTTATTTTTCTGGTTTTTAGTCTTATGTTGGAGAATTATCAGGTAAAATTGCAATTACTTCTTTTCGTAAAAGTCTTAGTTTGGACTTAATTGACGAAATTATTCATAAAACGAGTGCGAGGTAATATCTTGAAGTTAAGACAAGGGCACCTCGATGGAAAGCTACTGTGAGTCATTGATGTATGTTTGCGAAAATTATATTTATATTACTTTGAAAATTTGAGATGCATTTGAATAAAAGTTTTGTTCAACAATGGTCTGATCAGCAATGAATTTCCAATTGAAGGCTCACCTAAATTTTGGCATGAAATTGGTTAAAAAACAATTATATTTCATGTTCTAATTACCTTGGAATATTGGAACAAATTTTGTCTGATGCAGAAAAATTAAAGGTTTTCGTAGATATTTTTAAATAATTTTTGCGAGCATTTTTTAATGTATTTTTTTTTAATTTTTCCCTTTTCACATTGTTGAATTTATGCCAAAATATTGATTATAATTGGAGGAAACTAACAATTAAAAGAGTTAATTAATTAATTTGATTATAGAATATTGCATTGTCATCGGGTCTGAGGTCACGTGCCAAATTTCAAAAGAATCCGATCGCAGGAAGTGGGCGAAATTTGAGCTGCAAGATTCCGTTACAAGATACATACATACATACATACATACATACATACAGGTGAAGCTAATAAAAGCGTGTTAATAATAAGAGTAGACCGAGCTTTCCCAGACTTGCTGATGAAAAAATTGGCTCATGGATACATCATGTGACTGGTGGAAGGCTTGGCGAAAACTTTGGCAGCATAGTTGCTAGATGGCAACATTATCTATAGTTTGGCACTGGACATGTATTTTAAGATGTAATGTGTTTTCATTATAATTTTTTTTCAGGTGCAGAGATTGAACTGTTTTTCTTTTAGTTATGCATTATTTCTCGCTCGCGTTGATCGTCTGCTACGATCAACGCCCGCTGTTGCTAGGATATCCACCAGTCACATGATTTGGTTTATGAACAGCAAAAGAGTTGCCATAGCTCGGTCTACTCTTATTATTAGTCTATGATATTATCTCAATGATTTAAAATTTTTAACTGTTGCCATCTTATGTTTCTTAACAAATAAAATATTTGTAATTAATTCAAGCAAGGCTTTTAAAATAACTTTCAATTTTCGCTCTTTGCTTTTGCAATAATTCAGACATTGGGATGGTCGTCAAGTTTTTGCATGTGTAATTTTGTTTTTGTTGGGAATATTGCTTCCTCGTCAAGCATGGGGATGGATCAGAAAAAAAAAGAATATAGAAAAAAGTTTTGTGATGGCCACAACATACTAGTAATACATTATATATATCTTGAAACAAGTGTTAACTATGTAAAATTCTCCGAAAAAACTGAACGTGACTGTTCTTTTAAAATTAATGAATTGTTCTTTTTTTTTAACCGTGCAAAACTGAGTGAAAAACTTTCCAAATAAAAAAATAACACATTGACATAAGGTGTCTTGTCCGAGTCCTTTTAAACAAAAAATATTTTTCTCGAATCTAACTTTTGTCTCCATTTTTTCTTGCTGAAGAAGGAAACTATACACCAGAAAAAAATATTTCTCAACTTCTAACTATTCTTTACTTGTTAATTAATTAATTAATAATTTTTTTTCTTCCATCCCCCCCCCTCAAAAAAAAAGATCTATTTATTTTTAGGGGAATTTTTCGATGCTTTTATACGATTTTTTTTCCAAACTTTACTCTTTATTTCATGTTTTCTCCTGTTCATTTATTCGGTTTTTCTTTCTTTTTTTTTTCGTTTTTTGAGTGTAATAGGTTGAAAAGGTCTTTGAAATATAACATGAAATAATTTTCAACAACAAAAAAGGAAATGAGAAAAACTAGAGGTTTAAAATAATAAGTCACTTACTGTTAAGACATCTTCCTAACGCTTTTGTTTTGTGAAAGATCTCCCCCAAGGTATCTAAGAAAGTACCAAACACCACGAATGAAAAAAGAACTCCTACGATGCAGCTGTGAAAAAACAGTATAGATTAATAAATGACAGTGATGTAAATTATTAAATGTTTTTAAGCAGTAAGTTATCGCCTTTAGCCAGGACTAAGGCCGACACTATGGGCAAAATACTGTCTGATCTCGAACTATGCGACTAGCACCTGCGAACAGTTCCAATTGAAAAAGGGGTGACTGTTTTTTTGCTTGCTCGTTACTTCCTTCTTGCCATCACCCCTGTTTCGATAAAATCAGAAGAGACCTGACGCATACGCAAATTCGAATAAGGTTTCGCGTTAAAATATCGGACAGTACCGACTGCCCGGTTTTGACATTTAGAGACTGTAGCTTCGTCCTTGTTGATTCAGAAGTACGGAATAATCAATAACCGACATCTGCACTAGGGATTCCAATCCCGCACCGAATTCAGTCCCGCGGGATTTCGGGTTCATAAAGTACCAATTTTAATGTCAAAGAGAAAACGTTGTGCTTTTTCGAAAAGACTGCTTTTGTTACTTGAATTAGTGGTTTTCTCGAACCCCGTACACCGATTGTTTCGCGCTACAAATTCAATTCCTAGTTAGCAATTATCATTTAGTACGCATAAGTGTGCCCTAAAATGTTCAGTGTATCTTAACAATGCTCTTATGGGATGGGAAAGGAATTTTTACCAACAAAATCAAACGCTTTATGAAAACACGTGCTGTTGCTCCACAGCAGTTAGTTTTACTGATATTAAATTATTATGAATTAAAAGTTCCCCATTAACTTCATCACCTTTTAAAATAAGTTTTTCTTTTCTTACGCTGGGTTTTTGATCAAGAACGGCTAATTTCGATCAAAAAGGATGATAATTAGTTATGTGTTTTGCTTTATCCAATTTAATTTATATTTAGAATACCCTTGTTCCTGCATTAATGTTGGTCATAGTATCAATGCATTGGATTTATTACGGAAAGGGTAAAAGCTGGTTGGTTATATGGAGTCAGAGTCTCAGTAAAAGTTTTTGGATAACTTCGTTGATTTTACCTCTCCCTTTAAAGAGACAGTCAAAAACTTGAGCTTCTTGAGCAGTTTAACTTACTACACTTTCATACGAGTCATCCTGTGTTTCATAAAAGTTTCTGTCGTCTCTTTTAGAGTCGTGACAAATACATAAACAATGTCGGGCTTTTCATAGCTTTCTTCTTTGAAGAAAGATATTGTGAACTTATAGCAAGTTTAAGGTTTTGAATGCAGGGCCTGACTACAGCACAGGCCGACTAGGCCTGGGCCTGGGGCGCTATCTTCCTAAGGGGCCGAAAATAACTTAAAATGTTATGTATAGCATAAGAACTATACAAAAAATACGTGTATTTTCAAAATAACAATAAAATATGACTTGTTAATTGAAAAAAAAAAAAACACTCTTAAAGGATACTTTTTATTCATTCTGCCAGTACAAAATTTAATGTCACAATTATGTTGAGCCCCAAAAAGGCTTCATAAACGCGCATGATTTACATAGTTCTGTGATAAACAAAGGGGACCCCAAAGCCAAAAATGCGTGCAGTCGGTCCCCAAACCAGTAAAACAACCGTTGCATTCTGATTAAAAGATTTCAGAGGGCCCCAAATTATTGTGGGCCTTGGGTCTCTCTTTTAGTTAGTCAAGCCCTATTTGAATGCGTTCCTTAAACTTACAGAAGTGCTCCAACATTGCATTCTGGCTACTCCAGAGGGTGTTGCAACCTGAGTTACAATTTTTCTATTTTTTTAAAGCGTAATTTTCCGGATTTTAAATTTTAGTCATGGTTTTGAAAATGTTTATAAATTTTACGCCTTTTCTCAGTTGCTAAACTTATGAAAATTGAGACTTCTCAGAACATTAATTCAATCTCAAGAAAATTCATTAGCTTTTTATTGTGTTATTAAATGGTAAATCCACCGTTCATCATATGTCACACTATATCAGGTGGTTCAAATTTCAGATAATGCTCGTGAAAATTGTCGTTTTATGAGCTGCAAAAGTTGGAAAAACGTTGCATCGAAAAAAATTGCGGGATTTGGCTCTCGATCCCGCGGGATTAATCCCGCTAAATATCATGCGGGATTCGGGATCGAGATTTAGGGATTGGAAACCCTAATCTGCATCCAGCTCGGTTATTGACTATTCCGGGCTGATGAGTCCATAACTGGAACAAAATTTCATTTTAAATTAATTTTTCTTAAACTATGAACATTTTGCTGCGAAAACAATTTCTGGCACGCAAACTCACCAGAATAATTAAGATTTTTAAAAAGAATGACCCAACTTCAAAAATGAATAACCATTCAAATTTTAATCTGTTCTAGATAAATTATGCATCGGTTTAAAAAAGAAAACCTTTAGTTTAATGCAGTTGCCATGAAGTTACATTATACACTGTAAGGAAATTCCAAATTAGTTTCAGGAAAAGTTCCAGGATTTCACAGGTTTTCATCTGTTTCCTATGAAAATCAATTATTTTTACCAAACAGTTTCCTGAACCGCTTCAATTTTCACGAGTGCAGACTTCTAATTGTTCTGAAAGAGAGTTTTAGCGACCTGTTTAAACGTTAAACGAGCTTATTTATTCAGTTCTTCGCATTCAGTTCAACTACGGCCCATCCAGATTGACCAGCTTCCACTCGGAGCAAAAATGTCAGTCTCTGGAATCCGCAGCTTTGCAAGAATTGCAGACCAGATGCTTGGTATTTACCTGCAATTTATCTTAGCTTTGACCATGGATGCAATATTAATACTTTAGTAGCTTTTCTGGTGAGTCAGGAAGGTGCCAAGCTATTACTTTATATCTGCTGCAGAGATATGACAGGCATTTACCGAAAATTCTTCAGAAAGACCACTGACTTTTTGCGGAAAAAGTTCCTGCTTTTTGCAAGATAGATGACTAGCAGAGATTGGGTACATTCCATTATTTCCCTGGAGCGTTTCTGAAGGGGGTTGTTTCTTTCAGTCAATAGTACTTTTAGTCACTGAAATTGATAGAATAAGCAAAAAAAAAAAAAAAATAATAATAATAATAATAATAATAATAATAATAACATGGACCTAGAAAATTCTTTCATTTTCCCAATAGTTATTGTTTATTTTTTTTTAAATGTCCGATTTTTCAAACGAGGCGTAGTCTTGATGATGTCACAAAAAGATGCACATTGGCGCATCTTTGTACCGCGTTTCCACGTTATGATAATCAAGAAGAGAATTAAAATTGGGTTCTACGCTTGCTATCAACCATATCGGTGCCAGTACACGTGAGTAAAGATGCGAATTAAATACTTTGCTCTATGAATGGAAACACAGAATGGCATTTCATCATTTGTGATATCATTGGCAAGATATGTAAACAACGAAAGATAACCGATTCAAGTAATTTTTTAAAATATTTAGCTTAAACAAACTATTTAAAAAACCGTTAGATCCTATGTTTTTAAGCATGTTCTTTCAGAAAAAAATACTTTTAAAATATTGGAAACGACAGCATTGCCTTTAGTGCTGTTTCAGCCGCCACTTTCGTTTTTGTGAAAATTTCAACTGAAAAACAAACATCTTTTGTGGTCTGAGATTTGCAAAGTGTGAGTCAGCAACGATAGTTTAGCTTGTTTTTCGTCGAGAATATTCTGGTGTCGCATTTACAACCGCGAAAAGTATTAACAATTCAGACATGGTCGTTTAGATGAAGTAAAATCACTTTTACACAAGCCCTATTACTCCCGCATATCAGACGGAAATAGCTACTGTTTACTGCATTCCAAAGGTGAAAATATTGAGCACCGATATTTTGGTTTAAAAAGAAAACTACAGTCGAGTCTCGACTTATGCAAGGGATGCGTTCCAAGACCCCTTGCGTAAGTCGAAATTTCGCGTTGTGGAAAAGGGTGTGTTTATGAATTTTTTGTAAACATACCGAGTTATTTTAGGCGTTTGTAAACACCCCTCAAACGGTTTTCAAGTGGTTCTTAACTATATATTTCCATTTATTACATAAGGAAGTGACTTTTTACTGTAATTTAAATTAATCTGTATTATTCAACATAAAATATTGTTACGATGCACAAAATTATGAGAGAGAGATAAAATAAAACAAGTTCGGTACGCCATAACATGAAGTAATAATAAAATGCAGCACTATAATAGTACTGTACAGTAATTACAGTAATTATATTTAAAACTTAAAATATGAAGATGGTGACGATTTATGCTATGCAATCAGAATGTTATCAATCTTCCTCTGACATTGCATGAGCGTCAGGAAACTCGTCAGAAGAAGAGGAAGAACAAGAATGAGGAATGAATAAATCTTCTACTTTCCGCCGAAAATTGTCGTGTTGTGGGTGAGGGATTCGCGTTAACTATAAAATTCTTCGCTCGAGAAAAACTTGCGCTATGGTCATTTCGCGTAAGTCGTTGTAGCGGGAGTCGAATGTATATTTATCTTTGTAATTTCACTTAATTTGAAGTGCCTACGCTTAAAACAAAATTATAATGTGCGAAATTTAAATCGGTTCATCCTTTTTGAAACACCCTCGATGGCTAAATCTAGTTCGGGAAGATGTCATTTTGATATAATAGTTGTAAATGGACTGAAGGACAACCTCAAAAATATTTCTTGCCCTGTACCGAACTTAATTTTTAGAACTATATTTGAAGACTCTGAACTTGAAGTTTAGAAAGGTATTTAAAGAACTAGTTTCTGTCAACAACGAAAAACTTACATTATTATAACTTGATTTCTGTCCCATTCTAAATTTTCTTTGACACTGCATCTTGGCACTGCAACTTCAATATCGATGTATTTCGCAGCTGTAAATAGTACATTTATTAATGTATGTACAGAAAAAAAACACGTAATAGTCATCGAAAAGCAATAATAGACTAATTTTTTAATAATTAAAAAAAAAACTCTACTGAAAAACATATAGAACGGGAAAGCAGGATAAAATGAGAGAAATAGTGGGACAAAATCAAATAATAACACTATGCTGTTTGGCACTAGCATAGCTGCCAACATGCCAACTTAAAAAATCTTACAATGTATGCGGTGACTATTTCTACGCTTTTTTCACCATTATAAATAAAAGTATTAAAATTTAAAGCATTATAACATTTTCAAATCCTTACCTTTACTTGATCTGTGCTTTTATAAGCAAAAAATAAATAAACAAATTTAAAAATAAGTAAATAAATAAACATTCATTTCTTTGAACTTAAACTTTTAAAAGTTGCTGACTTTGCAGTTTTCAAAAATTGTCTATCAACAACTTGTTTGAAACAATAGTTTTTCTGTAAGTTCCTACAGATTAAAATGTTCTCCATTCTGTTATCCGAAAAAAAAAAGGTGCGCAGTTCTCGTACAAATCCGCCATAAGACCGTACAATCGTATAAAACGTCCGAAAATCTTACAATGTACGGCTAAATCGTATACGTTGGCAGCTATGCACTAGCTGATTCTTGTCCGTATTAGTGCACTGTATGGGTGTAATGGTATAATGGTAATTATGCCATTATTCCATTACACCCATTTCGCCATTATATGCCATTAGAATACTCAGTTTTACGTGGTGCACAAATACATCCGGCATTTTTAAACTGTACTGATGCCGTCGAGTAACTCCGTTTGCTATAAAACATGGTATGTATATATATTTATGAAGGAATGACGCTTAATATACGTAAAATTTTTTTTTGCTCTTCAATGAGACAAAATATCTCTACAGCTGCGCACGCCTAATAATTAAAAAGCGTTTCGATAACTGACTGAGAATGGTGATAAAACATGAGAAAAAAAGCACATTTTACATGCATCTTTTTTTCCTGACATCAAAAATTATTTCCAGGGAAGAGATGCTGTCCCTTACAAGGGGAGGTAAAAAAAAATCAAGGCATTTCACATTAATACCTCCGCAGCCATCTCTTTAAGTTAACTAGGGTACTTTAAAGATATGTTCGGAATTTAGAAGGCAGTGGCGTCGCTACGAGGGGTAGGGGGGTGGGGACGGTCCTCCCGGGTGTCACCCGTCTGGGAGGTGATACCCAAAGTAAAAATGCTAGTTTTTGAAAAATATGAAACTAAAATGCATTTTTAAGACTACAAATTTGAAAAAATTTCGGTTGGAATCTCCCCGGACCTCCCACTTTTATTTGCTTTTGTACATTAGCCTACTTAAAATTTTGTTATAACACAAAAAATTGTTTCTAAAAATTGCATAAATTTCATATTTTAGTGTTTACATAAAATTCTACTTTTTTTGTGTTTGGGGGGGGGGGGGTGACACCATAAACTACGGCCCTGGGTGTCACCCATGCTATGTACGCCACCATGGTTCGTAAATGAGTTCTTTTCAAGAGCTAAAATTTCGGTGAGAGAAAGGATGAAGAAAATAAATTATCTTTTAATCTTAGTTTTTATCGGCGGCAACATTTATTCATATCGTTAAATGATGTAAGAAATTACATACATCCTAGTCGTGCTTTTTTTTCTCTTTTGTTTATTCAACAGAATCAGTAAGCTATTGTACTTTTCTTGTTATTTTGTTATTTATTTCTGTACTTGAGAGATAAACGACTTAATGTCACAAAACAAAATAGTCAGGGGATGCGTTTAAGTTCTTGTTTCGCGATGATTTGTATAATTGGACTGTCATTTATGGTATTAAGAAACTACATTGTGCTTATAAAAATCTCAGTTATTTATCCCTCTGAATAGAGTAAAAGGTTGTGATTGTGTTTGAATCTCGATTTTGAGAAAAGTGCACATTCTGCACTTTCCCTCCCAGACACAGAGTTGTCTTTAGAAAGCGGCATCTCTCTCTTTTAATGGTTTGAGAAAAACATATGTAGTCCAATCAATGAATACAGTATAGAGTGTATGCACACACACACAATATGCGATAATTTTTGACTTCAGAATATTGTTATAGGTAATTAGTAAGTAAACATACTAAAAGTCCCCGCCCCTGGGGTTGAGCTAAAGTTGGGAGGGAGGGGGGAAAGAAAATTTTGGGTTTTTCAAGCGCATGTAGGAAACGGTGGAAAAAACGCGTTCAAAATAAAAATTCAAGTTAAATAAACTTCCAATAAAACTGTTTCTACACATATTTGTCAAGTTTTCTATAATTATCCGGGTATATCTCATGAAAAATTGATAATTTTCCGAAAACTCTCTTTCTTTCTCAAACATTTGCTTCTAGTTCCTCCCAGGGTCAGTATTCATAAAAAGTGTCACAAAGTTGTAGAGCTTTAAATTTCCTTTAATGCGATATGCTACTTTTTTGCATTTTATTCAACGAATTAAAAGTTATAGATATCACTTACCAAACTGAGCCATATTGTTAACATCATCTTGAGTACAAGTAGATGGCACACAGACATCCATACGATAAGTGAGGAAATAGAAAGCATGAGCTTGGCGAGCAGCTTGGCGTATAACCTGGTGTTAGGAAACAAGGAAAATATATATATTGTATTCCGGCAAATGCAAATAAAAATAATAATCATGAAGAAAGATTAACACAGCTAATTGAATATAAATATGCTTTTAAACAATATTAAAATAATAAGTTCATCTTCAGCTGAACAGAAAGCCATGCGAATTTCTATAGGGGAGACTGTGGTACCTTGCGACACTTTTCATATTTTAATTTTTAACGTCAATTATTATAATCAAATTTAAAATCTAAAAGTCAAATTAAAATGCCCCAGCATATTTCTCTGCAATATATATATTTTTTTAATTCAGACAGTTTGAAAATAAAATATTGCCAGCCATTTAAAGTAGGTGTTCCAAGTTCCAAACTGTCCCAAGGTGCAACAACCTACTGTACCTTGGGATACATCCTGTTGTACCATGGACACTCATCATGGTTCAGGAAACAGTCATATACTAAAACAAATTTTGTACCAAGAAACAAAAAAATATTTTGTTCATGTTAATGAACTAAATCATGAATAATGAGTTATATATATGAATAATGAATTAATGAATTAATTATCTAACATTAAATGTGTTTAAAGGACTATATCGGATTATAACATTTTTCCATGTACCTGTACTCATCTTAATTATTAAGAACCATTCATACGTTGTACCTTAGGAGCCATTCATTAATTTCCCAAAGGTTCTCGAGGGGGAGGGGAAGTTGGAAAAATCTCTACATACCCTTATTTCGGGGTGGGGGGGGGGATGTTCAAACCAATTCTTTGGTAATATTTTCCAAGTCGATATTTTACATTAGAAATTATGTTGTCTATTTTAAGGTCAAAATGTCAGTACTTAAATAGTCAAAGCCATATACATATGCCATTAAATAATATAAAAAAATAATAAGTCATCTTTAGCTAAACAGAAAACCATGCGGTTGGAGGTATCAATCATGGGAAAATTTCGCCATTCGAAGATGTTGTCATTACAAAGTACCACAATACAACAATGATGCTAAGTACAACACCTTTACCAGTGCGAAATTGTGTTCGTTAAATTTCAGCACTGCAAATTTAGTGCTATTTAGTTTTGTATCTTCATCTAGCTAAAAAAGTATAAGTGACAAAACAGTTCAAATAACTATAAATTATATTGGTTGTTATCGAATAAATAATAACTTAATAAAAGGATTTGAAAAGTAAACCTACATGCCATTAATCATAATTCAAGAAATTGTGTACACATTTCCTACATAATGTATCTAATTATAAAATGTATTTTTATGTATGTCACTTTGCTGTAAAGAACATAAAATATCTGAATTGAATTTATTCCAAATTGAAATCTGAATTGAATAAATTCCAAAAGAAAATTTTTAAGTAGTTTACTAAGAACATAATCAGATTCTCTCAATTAAAAAAAAATCAATGAATTTCAGAATATTTAAAGATTTTGTAACAAATATCGACTGATTGTATAAAGATTGATTATAGTTTGTAGAATTATTATAAAGAATTGGGAATAGTTTTTTTCATTAGTTTAAAGTAGAGAATCTTCAGTTAAGCTTACCAAGAACATCTGCAATCCATTGAAATTAATAACATGTACTTAATAAAGTAAGAGATAAAAAACATTTTTTTTTAAAATTAAATTAGAAAAAAATTAAATAAAACGGACGAAAACTGTTGCAGACCACTAGCTAAATAACATATAAATTAACTATGAAATATAAATATATCATATTACACAATTTGAAGAAAGTAAACTGCTTGGTTCAATAAAATATATTCATTAGCAGAAAATCATCAGGGTATTACAACTGCTTAAATTTCGCAACATTATTACAAAAAATAAAAAATAAAATAAAAAAAATAAATAAACTTCATTACCCTACATAGATACAGCAAACATGAAGTTCACTAAGAGCTGTTACTTATGGCATTGCACAAGCTAGGCACTCCGCCTAACTTGCGCAATGCCACAAGTAACAACTCTTCTTTCGAGATTTGCCTTCGGTCGTAAAAGAATTCGAACAAGAAAAGAGAACTGGAGTCATTAAACGTAACTGACACCTGTGGAGCTTCGACAAAGCATGTTTGGAAACGTGAGCGAAATTAAACCGGAAGTTTATGTCCACCGACAAGGCTCTAAGGCCAAATGAGTTTTTGCCGTTTGAATGCCTAAAGCTCCGAGTACTTGGCCTCAAAAGTTTATGGTGAAGAATGCCGGTTATGATACCGAGTCCCTTTAACATCGTTTGTTGTTGGTAATTAAAAGTGTGCTGCAAATATAAGTCATTGTCTTTCTTCCATCATCAAACGGGTTTTTAGATGATTTTTGTTGATTTGAAAACAGTGAAGATTCATTTTGTTTTGTATGATGAAACACCTGTGACAATAATTTATAGTCTAAAGTGATAATGTTTTGAGTTAGTTAATCATTATCATTGCTATGTATCATTTATTTATTTTTAGAACAAACTTGAAACCGAAACGGTACAGTGTATGAGCAGTGAGCACCATATCGTCATAATCTTCTGATCTCAATTCGATTGGGCATGATAGAGATCTACCTGACGACCAGGGGCTAAGGTGTCGGAGTCGAACTCTTTTGGGGGTAAAGGAGTCGGAGTCGGACTCTTTTGGGGGTAAAGGAGTCGGAGTCGGGGATATTAAAATTTCAAAAGTAGAAGTCGGTCGTTTTCCTCCTAGTCTGCAATGCCATGGCTGCGGAGTCAGGGTCGAAGTCGGAATAGGACTGATTCAGGGGTAAAGGAGTCGAAGTAAAAGGTTCTAAAATTTTCGGAGTCAAGAGTTGCAGTCGGTCATTTTCCTTCCAGCTCCGCAGCACAGACAGTACAGCAGGGCCTGATTACTGAATAAACCAACTAGGCCGTGGCCTAGGGCCCCCACTTTTTAGGGGCCCCCAAATGGCTACTTTTATTTAACCAATAAATAAAGCTGTTTTCACCACTTTCTAAAATTGTAAGGGTTGACTACACAGGGGCCCCGAAAAAGCACATGGCCTAGGGCCCCCTGATATCTTAATCGGGCCCTGCAGTACAGTCGAGTCCCGACTTACGCGAGGGATGCGTTCCAAGACCTTTCGCGTAAGTTGAAATTTCGCGTTGTGGAAAAGGGTATGTGTAAAATCTTTTATAAACATACCCATACGATTAAAGACACTTGTAAACACCACCTCAAAATCTTAAAAAGCATTTCTTAACTATACATTACTGTTTCTTAAATAAAAAAAATTGAATTTTTATTTATTGTATTAAAAAAAAACGTTTTATTTAACATAAAAATCTGTACGATGCACAAAATCAATAATCAATGGGAAAGGAAGACGTAAAATAAACCACTATGGTACGTACATTATGTAGTAAGAAAAACAAATGCACTATAGTTGTTGAAACTTTCTCTTTTTTCCTATCTTCATAAACTTTAAATGAAACAGCGCTCTCAACTATATTTCATCAACTTTCCCATATAGAATGAAAAAAATAAATGGAAAATGAGGAGTACTTATTAGTATAAGCGATGTTCAGATTAGTACGGTGTGGGAACTTCCGCTCTCAGTGATGCCAAAGGCATGAAGGTCCATTCACGAAAAAACCGCGATTCCCTTCGGGAAATTTTCATGTTGCGGGTGAAGAATTCGCGTTAGGAATAAAATTCTTTACCGAGGGAAAAAATCGCGTTCTAGCCATTTCGCGTAAGTCGGATCGCGTTGTAGCGGGAGTCGACTGTATAGTCTCCCCAAAATCTTATAGATAACTTTTCATTGCATCCAAGGAAAGTTATACAAAGCTCTAGCTGTTCCGTGGGGCCATACCCTATCCTTATAATTGCGGCCTCAAACCATTTTTTCAAGATTTTTTAATCGTTTCAAGAGTATTAAGGCTCTCGCACATATCTTTATATGAGTCTTTTCCTTAGGTTACATTTTAATTTATGAGTGTTTTTTCCAGCTCTCCGTCTCGCATTTTTTTTTACTTTCTCTGCTTTTTTTTTCTCTTAATACACTTTAGGTTAAAATTAATTGGGTGGCATTCATTTGTTCAGGCTACGGAATTACTGATATAGCTTGCGTTTTTCTGTAATTGGATTGACGCTTTATACGTCCTTTTTAGCCTACTTTCCCTGTAAAAGTCAGAGAAAGAAGAAAAAAGCATGAAAGGCTTAATGCATTTTTAAAAAATTGGAAAAACAAAAAATAAATAAAAAAAATAAAAAAAAAACTAATAAAAAAAATATCGAACAATTAACAATTTATTCGAAAGTAGTGTTTTGAGAGGGGGAAAATGTGTGTCTGTCGGTCGGCCCATCTGCTCCCCCTCTCCCCCCCCCATAACCTTTGAACAAATAGTACGATTCAAGCAAACAGTTTTTTTTTTTTGAGCAATCACGATTGCCTATTGCTTTCATTTGACTATTTTGATGTGCTATCATTTTATTTTCCCGCCAGCACCCTCTGCAGCACCACCGTCGACCGGCCGCCTCACGATGCTGCTCCTCTAGGGAAAACCGTCTCCAGGTTGCGTCCATATCCTACACAAACGCACATACATACACACACATGCACACACGCGCATACATACACACACATGCACACACACACATACATACACCTACACACACATACACAAACACAAACACATACACACACACGCATACATACGGACACCTACACATACACACACAACTACCCACACACTCGTGCCTGCACGCAGACAAAAACACATGCCTACACACATACACATCTCCCCCCCCCCCCCATACAAACACTCATACACACAACTACCCACACACTCATACCTGCACGCAGACACAAACACACACGCCTACAACATACACATACCCCCTACACACAAACACACATACCCCCACACACACATAAACACACACGTCTACATACACACACACACTCGTGATTGTGAAAAACATAATTTGAATTCAAGATATCTAAATTCAATTTTTTTTTTTTTTGAAAGATTTCGCCGACGACACCTCATTCCAGTATTTTATTTTCTGATTTGAACAATTTTTAGTTCAATTTTGAACGGTTCAAAAAATGTAACATTCGCGACTACGTGCAAATTTTAAGCATTTTTAAATCCTGAACTTAGAGGCGAATTCGCCTCAGACCAACTTTGTATAGAAAAAATTTTTTTGGAGAAGAGCATGAATATAAATATAGTTTTGGTTTGAACAATTTTCAGTTCAATTTTGAACAGTTCAAATCCCTTTAGTGCCTACGGTGAGACTAAAAGTCAATACAGATCCCGAACCGAACCCCGGCGGATTAACTTCAAACAAATGTTGTTGGAAATAGCTATTGATGACCAACTTCTGATTCCGACTCCTACAATTTTAAGGCTGTCGACTCCAAATCCGACTTCTGTACCCAAAAATTAGTCGGACTCCGACTCTGAATCCGTAGTCTTGGCAAAAATATAGACACGGAGGGGAAATGACTGACTCCGACTCTAGGAATTTTAAAGTCTTCGACTTCGACTTCTTTATACCAAAATACTTCTATTCCGCAAACATTGCGGAGTTGCGGACTTAAAGAGAAAATGACCGATTCCGACTCCAAGTCTTAAAATTAAAAACCTTCAACTCCCGAATCTGACTCTTTTGTCTCAAAATGAGATGGACCCCATTTCCAAAGCCATGGTTTTTACTTTAAAATAATTATTATTGTCCTATTTTTTTTTACACTTAAGTTTAATTTTAACAATGAAAATTCTTTTTTTAATTTGATATTTCGTTGCTTTTTTTTATTTTGAAAGTTTATTTATTCATTTTTCAAATTATTTTTCGGCAACAAGGGAAAAAACAGAAGATTTTTTTTTTATTTAATGTATTTTAATGAACTTATTGTTTTTCGTTCTTTTTGAAAACGATAAAAAATGTTTTTTAGTGGAAAAAATATATTAGCTGCTTTGTTTAAAAGGTGCTCACTACTTTGTTTGTTTATATATTTTTACGCATCTTGTTCTTCATATGAACGAAACATGTTTTATTTCTTGAAATCAGGTTAAAATGTTAAAAAGTAATGTTTTAAAAAATTTGCAATTTTAGCTAATTTTGAGAATATTGATCAGATACAAGAAAGTGGATAGTGGTATACGGGAAAGTAGGCTCGTTTAGTTCTGGACGATTTTTTTTTATTAAAATCTTTGTAATAATGAGGTATAAGATCAATATTAGAAATCATATTTTCTTATTAGACATTTTATTCAATAGGTTTGTTGATAAACAGTATTTTTCGTGGGGGATATATCTTACCACTTTCTTCAACAAGGTTTTAGAGGTATTGAATATTGAGAATCAATTGAAACATCAAAAAAAAAAAAGCGCTCTACATATTTACAGACTGATTAAACAATGCAGTGTTTGCTTTCTTTAAATGCAAAATTGTTTTCCAGAAAAAGAAGCTCATCCTTTTAAAACGCATTGAAACATTCTCTAGTTATGAAATATTATTTTAGTTTAAATATTTTACACAAAACAATAGTTGGGTCATAACTTTTAATGCATTTTTAAATGGTTGTTGGTAGATGATATACTTACATTATCATCGCCGTTGGAAAAATTTGCAAGTATGCTGACAGGTTGATACATTGTGTAATACTGAGGCTTGGGTGGTAAAGGAGGCTTGATTTCCACAGTACAGTACTTTCCTCTAAAATACTGCTGAGAATAACTTTTCTTCTTTGAATCGGACATGGCCACAATGTTGACGCATTCGTCATAAGCACCAAATGACGTCACTGTTCCTTGAAGCATACCAGCTGGAGGTTTCCCAAAAGCGTCAATCACTAGAAATGGGAATAATACATTAACGAAAATTCTCTTTGGCTCTTTTAAGAGACCACGTTATAAATAATATTAAAGATGTTACGAACAAATGCCTTATATTTTATGATTTGTATTTTACTTTGAGCTGTGCTACTGTTCATATTGTATCATGTTGACAGAAACAATAGAAGTTTGCAAGCAGCAAATAGAAATTGTTCAAAAAGCATTGTATGCGAGCAGAAACTGCATTCAAAGGAAAAATAGAAAACTGCTGGTCTTTTTGTAGCATCAAGTGTGGAAAAAAGTGTGTGGGAAAAAAAAAGTTCACAAAATGAACTAAGGAGTTTTGCTGTCTTTATTTGACAGTAGTAAACAGTTAATACATGGAATTGGTAACGGTTATAAAAAAGTTTTGACCAATCGGGGGTTGAGTAATAGCTGGATAGTAATAATTGGAAAAGACGAGACATTGGGTGCATCCAGTAGCGGATTAACTACGGGGTTGGCCCAGAATCATTACTGATTACTGGTTAATATCCAGTAATGATAATGGATATTCAAAAGTAGAGGGTAGACATTATACGATGAGGATATTCATCACTCTTCTAGACGGTGGATTTGATTTCAATTCCATACTACAGAAGAGTTTTCTAGCATCAGCTGTAACGTTAAACGATGTTTTCTTGTAATATTTCATTTCTATGATAGGTTTTCAATAAATCCTTTGCTAATACTCATGGTATGTGCCTTTAGCAGTTTTTACGCTAGTTTACAGTATTTACGTCTATTTATGACACAAACTGTATAAGACAATTTCAATTTTATCCGAAGTATACTAATAAAGAAATATGCTACTGTGTTTGGGAAAAAAATATGTTGACTTTGTTAAACATGTATGCACTTTGAGCTTCTTCTGTTGGTACAGTACCATGTTAATATCGCCAAACGCTGAGTCTATAGAAACTTAATTTGGAGTAAATTGAAATTCTAATATAAATAAAGTGAAGCCATGAAAATGCCATCAGTAAACAAATGATATGGGTGCACAGCAAAAATGGTTTTTGCTTGTTTCCACAAGTACTTCAGTTTCTGTCTCTGGAATAGAATGGCACTCCCTTAGACTCCCCCCCCCCCCCGATCTTGCAGAAATTTGCAATCCCAGCGTTTATATTATCCTCAAGATTGTTTAAAATGAGAAATGTGTTTACATGACTATGATTTCTAAAATGTTTTCATCTTGATTATCGGTCCGGTGCACCCGGTCAATGTCTATATCCTTACGTTTTCACATTTTGGCCTGATGCCCAAGACTTGAAAGAAATTCATAAGACACTAACTGACGCACATCATTTGTTGGAGAATACACCAAAACAGCGAAGAGCATTCGCTATTTTTAAAAGTCCGATCGTGATTGAAGTTAATAGGAGTTTCAGAGGCTCGGATTATGTCTTACAGCTGAATGCGTTTATGGCTGAGCCCTGATTTAACTCGAACCCGGATTGAACACGAGAAATCGGGAACATTTTGTCGGTGCAATGTTAAGTCTATGGAAGCACAACCCTCCTTTAATGAGCAAAACTCGCCCAAAGCGAGCAATATTTTACTGATTAATAAAATTTCTATAGCTTATACTTTAATCTATAATTATGTGAGCAAGTGACGATAGCATTTTTTTTTTTAAATTTTTGGAGTATAAAAGAATTTTAAGATAAGAAATTTGTTGACGTCAGAGTTATCACTTGTAAGATACTTACTAGCTGCATTGCCCGGCTTTGCACGGTTTACCTCGAAAATAAAAGTTTTGTCAAGTGACGCATGTTCAACAATCAGGCTTTCATTAGAGGAAAGAAAAATACTACAAAATTTCCCGTCAAAATAATCATTCTCAGAGAAAGAAAACGGCAAATCAAAAGTTCTCGAAAAAATTAAACGCAACCCTCCATAAATACAGCTAAAATCCTAAAAAAAAGGAAAGTTTTCACGCTAATTTAAAATGAGATCGCGCAAACGATAAATTTTCGACAAAATATTTTTATTCCATTAGGCTTAATGATGCTTTTTTTTATCCCTGTGATTTTACAGCATTTTTTTTTTTTTTTTTTGCAATTCAAAGGAAATGATTGAACTTTATGGGTATTTTTCGTGGGCTTTCGAATGGCGCCAAAATCGAACTAGTCAAATAATTATTTTGGATAGAAAAAGTCATTTAACGACTTTTACGGGTCTTAAAATTAAAAGTTGAACAGTTCGGTACTCTTTTGGCGTTCAACTCCCCCCCCCCCCTCTACGTTCCTTCTCGGGTGCCCAAGTACCGCCCTGGCAAATTTGGTCCAGATCCGACGAAAATTGTGGATTTGTATAGGGAACATACACACACACACATACAACATACATACATATAATATTCTCTGTTTTATTTAAATGGATTTCAGGGGGTATTGTAGCTCGAAATCAATCAAATGCAAATGAATAAAATAATGAAGTTGACAATCATAACGACAAATTAGAAGAAATGGAACTGAATTACCCCCAACATACTCAATGGCTTTTCATGCGCGAAGAAACGCCAACAGTCTTTTTAAGCTACGGGTACAAATTTCGATGTTTAGGCGATGAATATTAATTCAGAAACAACTACACTAGAAAAAAAATGGATAAAGCAGACCAAAGCAATTAACTTATGTCTTTGGTACGGTACAGAAATTGAAGAAAAAAAACAAGCCAAGAAAGTAACAGTTGGCTCTCTGTTTAACGACATTCTATTTGACGACTTTCTCTATTTAACGACGACTTTTCACGGTCCCAGATGGTCCACTGTCGTGTTAAAAGCATTCTATTTAGGGACGTTTTCTACTTAAGGACGATTTTTTGTGGTCCCTTGAAAGTCGTTAAAGAGAGAGTCAACTGTATAAATATTTATGCTTTTTCATGAACTCGGTTTTTACGAGCACTCGCTGCGTTGTAACGAGAAAACATCGTAGTCCCTTCGTGTTCTTTATAAGCGAGTTCGTTGTACTATTAAGTTTTGAGGATGGAGGAAGAGAATATCTTAAACAGATAATGAGTAAAATTGTTGCAATATGTGCGTATAAAATTTCTCAAACCAATTCAGGATTTTTATTAGCCCTGATGTACATCTGACGTACAAGGTCTGTGTTATAATAATTCATGTTTAAAAAAAATGTTTCTAGAAAGTATGCAGTAACTACCACTAGAGTACTTAAATTCGTCTAAGAGCTCTTGGAGAAATGTGCTTTGGAAATTTTTTTTAAATTATATGTTAACAAATGAGCTTTGTCTTTAAATAATAATGAATAACATAAGAAAAACATGGTAATTAAACCTTAAAAATAAGCTTTTATCTTTAAGTAATGAAAAAAAAAGATGCCATAGACTGAAAATCGTTTTATTTTAGGAAATTTATTCAGATAAAATCAGAAAGAATATTTAATAAATATAGCACTTATTTTCATATTTCCTTAATCAAGCATATCTCGAACAAAGACACCTCCATTTGAAAAAAAAAAAAGAGAAACACTATTTATTCGTCTTTTTGCTACATTAGAATGAACTTACTTAATTTGCGAAATAGGTTTAACCCTGGCTCAACATTCATAATTTATTAATTTAGCACAGTTGTGTTGTACTTTAAATCACTTACCTTGCCCAATTAATGAAAAAAAAAATGAACCGCTACTGAGAAAGATATTTAGGACAGTTAACTAAATTTTTATCAACACCAGCATTACCTGAAATTCCACGTTACACATGTTTACTGAGCTACAATTTCTCACAATGTAATTTCATCAGACAATAGAGTGGACATTCAGTTCAAACCTGTCCTCCCGCTTACTAAATAAAATGCTTTCGAACATGTTTGAAAAGCGAGAGAGAGAAAAGATTACATCAGGTCATATTGTGCGTTGAATATGCTTTTAATGTCTTCCTGATTGCATTCATTTATATCCATTCATTTACATTGCCTGCTAGCAATTCACAAATATGTAGAATCGGGAAGTCAGGTGTAAAGTAATTGATAGCAGTCAAGTTAAGCATTAGTCAAGAAGGTGCTTAGTATTTTAAAGAAATCTTGTTTTATAACCCCCGACACACAAAGGAAGGGGGTTATACGTTTGTGTATCTGTGTGTCTGTCTGTGGCAGTCTAGCGCCTAAACGGATGGACCGATTTTGAAAGAAAAAAAAAATGTTCGAAGGGAGAGTTGATCGAGAGTGTTCTTAGCTAGGTTGCATCTTTGGATGACATTAATTAACGAAGATATTAATTAAAAACCTCTAAAAGGTTTTTCGTGATTTTTGCAGTGAAAACATAGTTAAAATTTTTAAAATTTAATACCAAGGTGAAGAGAATTTTTTTTCCGCGTCTGATAGAATGAGTTTGGAACTTCCATGTTTCATACAATTTGAATTATAACGTTTTTTAAAGCAGATTTTAATAACGGCTAAGCCTTTGTTCATGCGATTGATGACTGGATTCATTGTTGGCCGACAAGGAAATAAAACGCAATGATTTAAAATGTTTATCTGTTGCCAGTTTCTATTCAATAGCAAATAAAATACTTGACATTGATTTTTAGTAATATAAGGCTTTTAAAAGGAAGGATTTTCAATTTTCCCTCTAGATTTTACAGTTGCAACTCAGTCGGGTTTTTTTTTAAATTTTCAATTTCATCGTTGCTTGTTCTTCCTTCGCTTTCAAAATTTTTTTCGCTTCCTCACTTTACAAAATTTTGTTTCTTTGTACCAAAAATTATCTATGCACGTAATTGAAATCGCCCTTAAAAATCCATTGCAGTTCTAAAATGACTTTGAGAGTTGTGTAGAGCTATCGATAATGCAAAGTGTATGACTGGTACCCTAAATTCTGTGTCAACTGTTAGGGATTGTATGAAATATTTTGAATTTTTCTATGAAGTCTACCAAGAACATTACATAATGGCTATAGATTATATGTTAATTTTTAGTATCAAGACTGCCTTAGGTATGCAGGGGTGTAACTTTTCCAGGGGATCCCGTGGAATTTTGGCGAGAAACTTTAGAATAATTAGCCATTTTTTAATTAGGTATCAAAACTAAAAATTAGTAAAGCGACTATTTAACAATTTGGATAATGCATCACAAAATGAATACTAATTTTTATTCTCCACTAGTGGCTTTCCAGAAAGATTTTTTTGCAAGAAAGGTGCAAAGAATGGTATTTTTCATCACTGCTAAAAGTAAAGGTTCAACGTTTCACCAAGATTTGTAGTTTTTCACAAAAGAACGCACCATTTTCCCGGTTTAGTTAAAATGATTTCGATCAGCGAATTTCTACTTTCACCGAAATCTCGATTCAAATTAAAGTATAAATTGTCACGTTAAGAAATTTCGTCTAACATCTTGCATGAAGAAGAGTAGTTCATTTTACAATTAGAACTTTTATGTGTGGACATTTTGTTTAATAATTCACATCTTCAGACTTGGAAGATTTTTTTGGTACATGATTGATACAGCAGAGACATCCCTAGTGGTGCTCTGGTCTTGACAACACTTTTGACACACTTGACAAAGACTGTACAAACCACAATATCCAGGTTTTTCCCTGACCTCCCCCCCCCCCCCCGACGAACATTTGTTAGATATCAGCTAAGTTGAAAGATGTAATCCACCTGCACTTAATGCAACATCGAACAGACTTCATCCAGCTATATTCTAAATTGCCTGGGTATACATAAGGAGGACATTATTGAGTGTCCACTTTTCGTTGAAGATTTCTGAGAACATTTGGAGTCATGAACCTGGTTTAGCCAAAAAGTAGTTGAGTGGGGATTAGAAACAACAACAACAAGTTATTTAGTTACACTAAGAACACTTTTAATTTGTGAGAATTTGCATTGGAGATTTTTCTAATCACCAGTTCACCAATAACCTTTGTGAGTGTTTTGTTTATTTTTATCACTACGGCATTGCAATTATTTTTGCTGTTTGGAAAATTCACGCGGCAGCGAGAGATAAAATAAAATTTGAAGCATGATGTAAATTAATAGAATTTTTAGTAAAAAGTTAAGCATTAAGTGATGTCCTAAAATATTTGATTATGAATAAATAAGATGAGTAAGGTAGTACAAATTTAATTTCAACTATCTCCCTCTAACGAGGTCACAAAGTCGAGTAACAAGTGTAATGACGAGTGTCATAACATATCTTCAAACACTCACAGTTATTTAACTCTAAAAATCAACAGGGTGACTTTACTAGAAGTTCAAAATCAAGCAAATCGAAAAAAAAAAAAAAAAAAAACAGCGGAATTAAACAATGCAACATAATTTATGCCGTAAATAAAAAAGGGATTCATGAAATTTGTACAGAAAAATTTCCCTTGTAAGAAGTGAGCTTAAAAGTAAATTTGTTTTCAAAAAATAGTTTTGGTGTAATAAAATTAATTATAAGCGATTTTATAATTTTTCAATGTACTTACATATTAAGTTCTGCACTTTTAGTATACCGACAAGAAATTTTTTCAGTATTCAAACGATTGATGTATACGCTTTATTTTTTATAAAATAGCTAGACTCGCAGTCTTTTTCAAGAAGACATAAATTTAGAGACCTATTTAACTTGACTCAAAGTAAAAATATCTTTTAGTTTATCTGAGACAAGCTGTCTGAAAGGTAATTTTAAAGATTATTCTTTAACCGACGTCAGATTTAGCGTTACATATAAATGTACAACGGCGAATTTAAAGGTGTTTGGGCCGTCGCAATGCGGTTTTGTGGCCCCTTAGAGATGCACAGAAAAATATATAACAGATTTTTCATGTTCCTTCTTCGATACCCTTCAAGGTCCCTATGTCCATTGGGGCCCCTCGCGATTGAGCAAATTGCTACATGGTAAATCCACTACTATAAACGTACTGTTATGGCTGAAAAAGACATTTTAAAATTTACTACCCCTTTGGACAACGATTCTATGTGAAGAAGAATTTCAACATATACAGAGATCAATACAAGAGCAAATTAAATGCTGAATCTGAAATACGACTGAAACTGTCAAATATTTGAGCAGACTTATATATATATATATATATATATATATATGAACTTTGTTCCACAAATATCCCATTTTAAGAGTTTTTTTTAAATTTGAAAAATGACTGAATTTCCAGAAATTATATTAAGTTTGCTTTTGTTGAATTTGTTTTGTATTCATTTTCTAGCTACCATTTTAGTTCGTAGCGATGTTTGTATTTTGCAATTAGGTTTTCGTTCTTGTTATATATAAAATCATTATACCAATTTCTATTGTGTGTGTGTGTGTGTGTGTGTGTGTGTGTGTTTTTTTTTTTTTTTTGCCTGTTTGCCTGTTACTCATGAGTTACTGTACAAGGGATTCGCTAACTTTTTCTGATTTTAGAAGGGGTTCGCAAGTGGAAAAAGGTTGAGAACTGCTGGCCTAGGGTAAATTTTACTCGAGTAAATTTTACTCTATCCAATATACCAGACAGCCCGGTTATCACATTCAGAGATTGCAGTTTCGTTCCTATTAGAACTCTGCAGTCTGGATTAGTGAATAACCGAGCATAGGAAGCAGATATCATCTCAGTGAAGATGAGAGCGTCAACAAACTGGTAGATAAAATAAATTCATCTGACCAGCGAGCGTTCGCAGCATGGTGCGGTTCGACTCGTGAGTTGAAGGCAAAGTTTTGGTATTTAGCAGTTTGGGCATTGCCTTCAATACACGATTCAAACCGCCCCATGCTGCGGTCACTCGCTGGTCAGATGAATTTATTTTATCTACCAGTTTGTTGACGCTCTCATCTTCAATGAGATAACATCTGCTTCCCAGCATAACCGGGGGGTGATAACCTGGTTGTCTGTTGTATAGCATATGGTTCTGCCGTAGCCCGGCTTACGGTCGGTAACTTACTGCTTTTACTCTACAGTTTGTCACTTAACCGCTATTATTGTAGTATGTCTAATAGACACTTGATTCAAACGTTAATATTTTTTGTTCATATTGCAATGAAATTTGAAATGATTTCCTGGGCTGGGGAGTGACGAGTTAGTTCCTGAAAAGCTGGAAAGGAAATATACTTTGATATAGATCAACGAAATAACCACTTAAAACAAAGTTACCTCATTCGGCGTTTTAAGAAACAATCAAGCAAAAAGGCTTTGCGTCGTCATTCTACTTACTTTGGAAAGCCCATGGTCTCAGTCTTCTCAATCCCAGCAGCAATTGAAAGAAACTAGTGTAACAACCGTTGCTCAGTTGCATCTCTGAAGAAGCTCGGACCAGTAGTGGTAATGCTTGTCGAACTACAGCGTCTACAGACTCTCTGAAATTCTCCTCGAGGTTCACCCATTGCTGTAGTACCTGAGATGAAGGCAGTTCAGATTCTTCAACACCGCTTACCAGAGTCTCTAAACCTAAATAAATAAATTTTAGAAAATCAATAAGCAATGCGGTAAATTTTTAACGCATTTTAGTCTCAAAATCTGTTTAAGATTTAAATGATTCAGGGATTGAATTGTGGTATTTAAACTTTTTAGCATGGGTCACTGATTTGTGACCAAAGTTGTATTTGCTATCCCAAGAGGTTTTATGAGGCACTTGAAATTGTACTGGATGAGGGAGTTTCAAATTATAGCCCTGCAGGAAACTAAGCTGAAGACTTGCACTTCCCTCAAAATCAAGGGTTACAACATATATAGGGTAGATAGACAGAGCAAGAGTGGCGGAGGATTGGCTTTTGTTCTCAGAGACATCAAATATCGGAGTATAGATACAAATCGAGATTTAATTGATGGATCCAATCTCGAGATTCAAGGTATAAGGATTTTCTGGAGAAAAAGACCACTTAATATCTTTAATATGTACCATCCCCCTGACTTTAATAATCTTCCAATTGATCTACAAGACTTACTTAATGTAGGTACTATCTGCCTAGGAGATCTTAATGCCAAACACCCCTTATGGGGCTGCTCCTTAACAAATACAAGAGGAAATCAATTACTTGACATGATTGATGACAGAGGCTTTACTATTCTTAACGATGGCACTCCCGCTCATTCTTCATATAGTTATAACACGAAAGAAGCTCTTGACATTTCAATCGTCAGCACAGATATCAGTCCTGGATGTAGTTGAACGGTCTTGAACAACTTGGGGAGTGACCATCTTCCAATATTAATTGAACTAAAGAAGAGACAACTAGTGACCACCAGTAGAGAAAAACAATGGATTTTTAAGCAAGCGGACTGGCAATTATTTGCAGAGTCTGTTGACAATGAGTTAAAGAGGAATCCTCTCAGAGACAGTGTAGAATGGAACTGGTGCTCATTTAAATCAGCGATCTTAAAAGCAGCCAGGAAATATATACCACGGGGTCAATTGAGGAGGGAAAAAACCCTACTTAACTAGCAAATCACCCTTACTACAACCTCTATTGGAGGAACGTAAAAGAGTCCTTGAATCTAAGGGCTCGGACAACGGTAATCTCGCAAGAACTGAATTGAATAAAATCAACACAAAAATTAAAAGACTATATGCTCAAATTAAACGTGACAAATGGAACGAATTGTGCTCGGGACTCGACTGAAGAACAGATAATGGAAAACTATGGAAACTGGTTAAAAATATTAGCAAAGAACAACCACAGGTAGAGCAGAGTAACACAATCCAGAGTGACAGTGTTGACATGTCCGAGAACGATGAACAAGCTGCCAACCTGTTAGGTTTACATTACCAACGAATAAGTAAATTGAACTTTACTGACAAAGACATAAAAGTCAAAATCAAGGCAAGAGATATTGTACATGGCTGCCGTAGCAATAACCATTGTCAAAAAAACATTTTCAGTAAAGATTTTGGCATGAGTGAACTCAAGGCTGCAGTTAGAGAAACTAGCCTGAATAAATCACCTGGACCTGACAGCATTCATGGTCAAATGGTTAGATCATCTTAGTGAATTTGGAAGACAAAGGTTCCTGGATATTATTAATTGTTCCTGGAATAAGGGACATCTTCCTAGGGACTGGAGGAGAGCGACAGTCATACCTATTAAGAAACTTGGCAAAACCGACAGCTCCCCGGAGAGCTATCGACCTATAACCCTAACCAGTATTGCATGCAAACTCATGGAGAAAATGGTTCCGAGAAGACTCACTTTTCACCTACATTCGCACAATCTTTTCTCAGAGGAGCAGTACGGCTTCAGAGAGGGACATTGCACTACTGACCAATTACTTTACTTCTGTCAGGGGATTAGAGATGCCCCATGCCCAAAACAGGAAACCGACTAATCGTACAATCGCAGTCTTCCTGGACTTGTCAAAAGCTTTTGACAGAGTCTGGAATAGTTTACTAATTATAAAACTATCTAAAAAAGTTGGAATTGGTGGTAAAGCTCTTCCCTGGATATACGATTTCTTGAGAAATAGATTTATCAAAGTGAAGTATAACAATTCCCTCTCCAGGAGTTTAAGGATCTCTCAAGGGGTACTTCAATGGTCAGTGCTGAGTCTAACTCTGTTCTCACTTTACTTATCAGGCATTGAAAGAATTATTAAGGAAAAATGTGAAGTTGGCGCTTTCGCGGACGACATTGTCCTCTGGAAGTCCGATTCTGACGTGAAGAGCTTGGAGAGTGTCAATAACCAAGTCTTAGAAGACATTTGGAATTTCTCTGATGATCACAAGCTATGTTTTAATCCAACTAAATCTGTGGTAGCCTTCTTTACTCTTAACAGAAGGATCTATAATTACCATCCCAATATTTTACTGAATGGTCAATTGCTGAATGTGGATAAACATCCAAAATATTTGGGATTTGTGTTGGACCCTGAAATACTGGGAAACAGTCATATTGATCTCATCTTGTGCTTAAGGCTAGAAAGAGACTAAACATCTTGAGGTACTTCTCTGGGCGTGATTGGGGGTCTGATGCTGGAACAATCAGAAACACGTATATCTCACTAATCAGACCAATCTTAGAGTATGGCATCCCAATTTATTGCTCTGCCTCTGCTACAACTCGAAAAAGTCCAGCTCAGTGCTGCCCGGATTATTACCGAGCTGAGAAACACTTGTCCTAGTGATATTGTGCTTTACGAGGCAAATCTTCAGCCGCTAAGTCTTAGGAGACGAGCATACCTAACAAAATATTACAACAAGCTCAGAGCTCTTGGTACACAAAATCGTACCTCTATTTACTTCGAAAACTGGCGTAATAATCAAAGGCTCAGAAGGAACAGTCCCTTTAGCCAATTAGCCTCTTTTAATATAATCGATAATACCGTGGAATCACATCATCTGATACAATGTCTAGACCCAGCGGATTATCTTGACGGCGTCTTTTTCCATCCTGACTTACCGGTTCAAGTGAATAAACAAACAGATCTTCCAGCCTATTTAAGACAAGTAGTTCTAGAGAGAATTGGAGAGATTCCAATTGACGCTATCCGAGTCTACACGGATGGCAGTAGAGACGATAATAACCACTCTGGTAGTGGAATTTACATCAAATCGCAAAATCTTGACTTGAGGATTCAGAGGAGAAACCCTAATTACTGCTCTGTGTTCCGCAGTGAGCTATTAGCCATTGATGAAGCCCTAGACTCTCTGGAGCTTCTCCCCCACGGAACCGAAATTTGGATTCTATCCGATAGCAGAAGTGCAATACAGCACCTGACCAGATGACAAAGTGTGAGAGATAGTGAAGGAGTTTCAATACTCAACAAACTAAAACAATTTTCCGTCTCTCATCAAATTCACATGCAGTGGATCCTTTCCCATGTAGAAATAGAAGGTAATGAGATCACGGATACCTTGGCGAAAGCTGGTGCTGCTGAGGTCTCAGAGCCAACGGCATCAATCACCTTCCACTCAAAAATTAAACACAGGGATAATATGACTTGGATTATCCAGCCAGAGCACCATTGGTACAGATGTTCACGACCTGGTGGCTCCCTGACCCCTGGGTTTAACAGACAGGAACAAACAACTCTTGCCCGTTTTCGTAGTGGACATCTTAAAACTTAAAAATTTTCGGAGGGGTCGAAGACCTTTCAGACTTATTCCAAGTGTTCGGTTGAGCAGGCCTCGCCTGACCATATACTGTCGTGCCTGGGGCTCTCCAGGAGGGATTTGACTGAAGACCCAGTGACGGTGCTGGATTTCTTGAGGGTAAACAAACTCATGGACCTGGTCTAGCTCTGCTGACCATGGGGGCATGCAACAACAACAGAGGTTTTATGAATACATAAGTTGTCAACTGTACAGATTTGCCCGGCAACAGAAACAGCGTGACGTTGAGACGTAAGTCACAGATTCTTCACAAAGTCTCTAGACTATTCCTTTTTTAATGAGAAAAAATATGAAAAACTAAAATTTTAAAGAAAAAACATTCATGAACTTCAGTGAATGAGTATCTGTACCGTATTTTCTTGATTATAATAAACAGGTAGCTTGTATTTAGCTTTTACGTTCAGCATATCATTTATATGCATATCTCATTGCGTTTTACAGTTGATTTAGGGGGAGTAATACTGGTTTATCTTGCAGACTATTTTTGATGTTTTTTAATCTGCATCGTAGACTGCTGAAAAAAGTTCTGCTGCTGGGCGGATAGCTAAATATATAGATATAAATTGCTTAAAAAGAGAGACATATGTATACAAAAGAAATGAAAGCATAGCTAATGAAAATATCTAATGTTAATAAATGATAAAAAAATATGTAGTTGAGTCAATTGACAACTAGTAGATGATGACTGATGGGTGACTACAAGTATAAACATAAAGTGTACATGTACGTACATAAATAAGTGAATAAATAAATAGAAATATTAGCTTTTAATGTTGTATAAAATTTATTTTATATCCATTGCATAATTATATTTTACATTAGCTATATGTAAAAACATAAAAATACAGTATGCAGACTAGATTAACCGACAATATTAACGGTATAGTGGTGAATGATTCGTTTTGTAAAGCCATGGAATTTTATGGAGAGCATTACAAGGATTTAAATTTTCAATTTTTTTGTGTGAAAGTTCTTCGTAAATGAATTTTAAACAAGTAACGCTATCGGACTAAACTTTCTGTAATCTTTAGAGTTTTGTTTTAAACTAAATATTATTAAATATTTAGTTATTATTACTAAATATTACTATTCGTGAATTGTACCGGAATAAAGAAAGTAATTGCATCTAGATTAACAAAAGATTTGATCGATCCACAAAAAACATCTGCGACATTGAGATACTAGATTTTAAAAGCTCGTGACACGGGCATCCAATTGCATTCAATTCAAGTCCGTCATCAACGGAACATACGAGTTTACTATATAAACTCATTCTATAAATTGAAAAAAGTATACTTAGCAAAAGATTCATACATATGAGAAACACAGGAAAAACGAAGTTTTCATTATGACATGGTTTTAAAAGGCTAAGTATTTGAGTTTACTCATGAACTCTCCTTTCAAAAATCCAGTCTCGTAAATACATCGTTCTCATTGAAGGGTACTTCAATCGTTGGATAAATTTCGTCATCTACGACTATTAGCCCAGTCAATAAAGGTTTCGTGTCGCAACTAATTTAGGGAAAGCTAATTTTTTGCAGGTAAAGTATACAATAAAAAAATACAAAGTTTCGACCCTCACCCCTCTTTTTCCCCCCACCCCCTCCGAAACATTGCCAGAGCAGTACTATGATTATACGCTTTTCGTGTTGCGACTACTTAAGAGAAAGCTGAGTTTTGGCAGGATGTTAGTACATAATGTATTCTTTTAAAAAGTACAAAGTTCCGACCCGCACCACTCTTTCTACATCCCCTCAACACCTCCGAAACACTGCAAGAACAGTACTATGACGGTACGCGTTTCGTGTCGCAACTAATTAAGAGAAAGCTGAATTTTGGCAGGATGTTAGTACGTAATGTATTCTTCAAAAAATAACAAAGTCCCGACCCCCATCACTCTTTCTCCCCCCCCCTCACCCCCTCCGAAACACTGCAAGAACAGAATTATGATTGCACGCTTTTCGTGTCGCAACTAATTAAGAGGAAACTGACTTTTGGCAGGATGTTAGTACGTAATGGTGTCTTTAAAAAAGTACAAAGCCTCGATCCCCACCCCTCTTGCTTTCCTCCCCACCCCCTCCGAAACATTGCAAGAGCTGTACTATGACTATGCGCTTTTCGTGTCGCAACTAATTTGGGGAAAACAGATGTTTTTCAAGATGTTTGTACAAAAAGTATACACTAAAATAAGACAAAGTCCCGACCCTCACACCTCTTCAACCCCCCCCCCCCCCTCCGAAACATTGCAAGAGCAGTACTATGATTATACGCTTTTCGTGTTCCAACTAAATAGGGGAAAGCTGATTTTTTTTTCAAGATCTTAGTATACTAAGTATACACTAAAAAAACGCAATGTCCCTACCCCTATTGCTCCCCCTCCCCGTCCGAAACATTGCAAGAGCAGTATTATAATTATACTCTTACAGCTCGAAAACTAATGATGATACCGGAGTATTCCTTTTTTTTATTTCACTTCTTACAATATTATTTACCAGTGGTGCCCAACCTACGGCCCACGGGGCACATCCGGTCCGTGAAACTGATCAGTGTGAACCGTTGTTTTGCAAAATGTTACAGTTCGAGGACTATGTAGCAACTGGTTCCTGAATTATTTTCAAATAAAAAAAGAACCGACTTCAAAAAACAAAAAGGAACTGAAAAGTAAAAAATAATGGATCATACTTACATACGATTTTTTACCCAAACGTATAAATCAAGTTTATTTTACAATTCCTGTACAAAAATCAATTAAACTAAACACCCAATTAAAAATCAGATGAATTACGTCATTTGTGACGATTCTTTTTCTTTTTTTTCTGGGATGAAGATTTATGCTCAAATCTCACGAAATGTTCGTCCATATGACGAAACGTTTTCTCAATGTTACAAATAGTTTAATCTTCGAGCGGGCGTTTGTATCTGAAAGAATTAGAAGGAGGTAACTTCGTTTAATAGCATTACACCAGATAGCGATACGAACGTCTGACTTAATTTATTTTTGCTAATCCTCTAGATCTACTTTTAGACAGCATTGGAATTTTTCTTGCGTCAGTAGAAGTCTGCCCATCTGCTGTTAGTATCTGAGAGATACACGTTGCTGTTTAATTTAATTTACTCTTCTATTCTGTAAACATGCTTTTTTTTTCACTTTTATATCACCTTTCGTCTTTTCCATTTCAAATGTAAATAGTTGAGTCATAATATCGTCAATGTTATTCATTTTACTTACATGTAAGTTTTAGTAAATGTTCGTTGTTCATATTTTTTGCGTTTTAAAGCAAATTGTTACTGTTTTTGTAAATGTAACTTTTTCAAATGAATTGTACGTATTAATCCTTAGCTAACTACAACAAATTTTGATATTTAACCTTTTGAAAATATTGTAATTTACAAAAGTATATCTGAGAAATGAGAGCAACCTTTCATATTAGATAGGTTTGCCAGAAGTCCCAGTTTGACCGGGACAGTCCCGATTTTCAGATAAAATTCCGGTGTCCCGGCCAGCTTACTCCACGTCCCGGAAAAAGTTTAATTTGATTACAGATGGCCAAAAAAGTCTAAAAATGATTAATTGTGAAAGATTATTTAGGATAATTACTTTGTCGTTTGAAACATTGACTGAAAATATTAATATTGGATTAGCTTATAAGGATGTTCACGAGATTTAAACCGAAATATCGTTCTAATTTTTATTCTTCATTCAAAGTGTTTCTTCTTACTAAAGTAGCTTATAAAGTAGCTTATAATATTAGCATAGAAGAAATAAAATATTTAAACTTATCTGTGTGCTCTTGTCATTTCTTATTACCCCTGATTTGGATTCATAATTAGTAACCATTGATTCATACCATAGCACCATAGCAATGAGATTAAACTACTCTGTAAAAAACAGCTAGGGATATGTACCCTACTTCTGAATGCTCGCGACACTGGAGGAAGGGGGGCATTCCGGTGTCCCGGTTGAACATTTCAGAAATCTGATTCATATTTATATCTTCTAATATCATCATTCTTGATCATATTAGAAGAAGCTACGCCCACTAGAAGGTTAATTAGAGCATTTTTCAAGAAACTATTTTGTCACGTACGACAGAAATTTCGTGAGGTTTGAGGATGTATTTTGAGACTGTTATGTTAAAGTATCAATTCAAAATGTTTTGGTTCTATTACAGAAAAAATACTCCAAACCAAACTCTCAGTTTTTGATATTTATGTTGTTTGCATAAGTTTCGCACTGTCGGACGTGAATTGCCGAAATGCCGCAAACGAGCGTGTGAAAAGTGACTCTTTCTTCATAAAAATGAGCGTGAACAAAGAAAGGAATTCTTGTAACGGAGAGAATGTTTGAATTATCAAAAGTCTGTCAGGCAGAGAGTTGTTTTTATTATTCAGTATGAGTGTGATGTTCGCATTTTGACAAAAAAGAAACAGTGGTTCTATTCAGGTGATAGTTGTAAGTAAAAAGGAGAGTGGGTCAGCAAACTACGTGGCATTGAATTCCAAGTGGTAATAAAGTACAAATAAGCCATACATTTCAAGCCTCGGATATTTCTAACAAACCGATTATTTTAACGGTAGTGGTATAGACTTTACTTTTTGTTTCAAGTGTTTATCCTCTTATGATAATTGGCAGAAAAAGTTATCTACCAAGGATGTTATGCTAATTCCAAGATTACTCATTTATGTATGTTTCCATCCTGAGACCTTAACTCTATGAGGATGAGGACCATAGCTCATGTGCAGTGGCATCCAAATGATGGGCCCCGGAAAGTCATTATGACGGTCCGAAAATTTCCTTATTCGGAAAATGTTGTGTGATGATTTGGCAAATTTGGAGATATGATTGCAATATTCCAGTTTATAAATGACCAAATATCCCTCTTCATTGGATACACCTATGTGTGCATACCCATATTTTATCATTAGGTAAAATTTGGACTTCCAATCGGCAAATTAGGAATTTCAGCCCTCCTAAAAATTGAAGTTTGGAGCGCCCCTGCACATGTTTGTCCCCTCAGTTCATAATTTATTTTATAACTTATCGAATACAATTAATTCATGTATATTTTTTAAATGTTATTAAGACATCATAACCTTAATATTAGTAAGGATAGTTCTTATTGTTCAAGCGATTTACTGTAAAATTTTATTTTGAAAACATAGTAAATGAAATTACATCTCCATTACATCCGCATCCATACTGCCATACAGCGGTGGTGTCACCACGGGGGGGGGGGGGGGGCTGTTCGCCCCGGGGTGTCACACATCTGGGAAGGGACACCCAAAGTGGAATTGCAAGTTTTTTTTAAATATAAAGCTGAAATTCATCTTAAAAAACTAAAAATTTTACAATTTTCGGTGGAGGTGGGTGAACTTCCAGATGCCTTCACTCCCCCCCCCCCCCACACACACATCAGGGAGTGAATATTATACTCAAGATTAGGTTAATGTTGTCAAAACGTTGACTTAGTAGTCACTTTTTGAACCAAAAAACTGAGACCCATTATTTTTTTGTGTATGAGATAAGTTTGAAATAATTAAGGTGCCACCAATTTCATACACCTCCTTACTTTTTACACCTCGTAACGACTCTGCACATATGCGTCTAGGGCTAATTACATAAAAGGTGTAGGCGCTAATAGTTTTTATTTGTCTTTTGTACATCAACCCACTTAAAGTTTCGTAATAACACAAATGAAGTTGTTTCTAAAAATTGTATGGATTCCTAGTTTCCACAGAATATTCAAGCGTTTTTTTTTTTTTTCGCTTGTAACGGGGGTAGGAACCACACGTACCCATCCCCGGGTGTCACGCCAGCTAGGTACGCCACTGCATACATCTGCTACTATTCAAGATAACTTTTCAATTGAAGATCACATGCAAGTAAATTTCAGTAATTATCCAAATATTTTTAAGTTAAATAACCAAATTTTGGAAAATAGTTTCAATTTTGAATTTTTTATGGACCAAAAGAAACCCTGCCCCATCCATTTACACAAAAGCAACTGTGAACTTTAAAATTACAGTGTATTTTTTAAGCAATGATAGTTTTATTAACATTCTGATGTCTCAATAATATAAAACAAGCAACATTTATAAGTTAATTGTTAAATTAACCATTTTATTGTCATTTACGTCGCCATTTAATAATTTTATGTAGTTAAAAGAAAAGCTTATGATCCTTAAAGGATTAATAATTGCAAGTAATGGGCAAGTTGCCTTGCCTGTTTAAAGTCATGACCAACACAAATATTGTATATTCTACGTCGGTGAGAAAACGCAAGAAGTCAAATTTCCAAAAACTGAGGGATTATTTACCACATGATTAATTACCACTATTTAAATTTCATATAACTCTGTTTGGATCTGAATGGCGACCTAATAAATGTACATTAGGAAATTTTAAAAATTACCTTCAAAGCTAAATAATTTGTCGCAAACAGCTGCATTTTTATCCCAACATTAATTGTAGGTGTATACATAATTGTATACAAAGAGCTTGAGAACATTTAAAAAAGCTGCATTTTCTCTGTAACGCACCACTTTGAAATTTGAAGATCATCCTAACTTTTGCTATAAGGAATTCAGTTTTTAGAAATTAACAAAGTTTATATGTTAAACTTGCATTACAAAATGTGATGAATACACTAAATTTCACTTTTAAAAATAACAACTCCATTTAACGGTCTTATTATTAATCAAAATAGTAATGTGAGCTTTTATCAAAGAGTTTTACATCTAACTAATAAAATTCTCGAAATGTTCCTCACATACTCTACAGGCACCATAACGAAAATGCATTAAAAAAATAATATGTTGCTCAAATATGCTGTACAAATTTTTTAACATCATACATAGGGAAAACTAGGGAGATCTGAAACGCATTTTTTACAAATACATTTAACTATTTATTCCTAACCGTTTGAAAATTTCGGAATTGATATTATTTGTTTTCTTATTATATTTCGCAACTTTTTACATTACTACTTTTTGTTTAAATTACATATTAATTTTTGATTAGTAATTTTTCAAGAATGTGCTGAAAAAATTACGTATCTTATAAGAAAATTTATGTAAAGATCTTATAACAGATTTTATAAGAAAATTTATATAAAATACATGTCTATTTTCCTCCAGCAATCATTATATTTTAAGAAAGTTTAGTTGGTTGAACATTTTACAGAAACTCTCTAATTTCAATAGTACAGCAATTTTTTGGAAGTTTTTGAAGTAGTTATATATATATATATATATATATATATATATATATATATATATATATATATATATATATATATATATATATATATATATGTATATATATTAGGGTGGTCCTTATTTTTGAAATTGCAGATATTTTACGCGATGCCTTCCCAATTTGTTCCATTATACAAATAAATGAGCCTTGGAAAATTTTAAGTCAAACCATGAATATTAACCCGTGCCCCTTGGGCGCGCTTTTTTGAGTTTTGAAGAAAAAATTGCGGATTTTCTCATTTTTATGTAAAAATATTCTTAAGTTTTGTATTTAAAGTAACTTTGAACCTCAATAGATGTTGCTACTTCCAGACCGACCATTCTCTAACTTTCATTCTGTAAAATTTTACATGTTACATAAGGAACATGTACAACAAAGGCCTTGGGTCAGGCATACTGCTATTCTTCGCTCGTTTCAAACTAAGCGGCAGTAGAACATTTCTTTCCACCAAGTTGGACACTAGGAATTCTAAAGGCCATTAATGTATGATCTTTGACAACAGCAAATTGCTTCCTCCAGGCTTTAGGGGGTGTTAATTTACAAAATTTCCTGTGTATGTAATAGGTGTGGCAAATAGGGGGTTTCAATGCTATAAATATAAGTAATGGTAATTATATTTTAATTCGCTGTTTTTTAGTTATAAATAGACTTAAATGTTTATGCAGTTTTTAATTCTTAAAGTATAAATTTTGAAAAATCCTCGATTACTCTAACATAAAAATTTAAAGTATTTTCCATATCTAAAATATAAATTTTAAAAAAATTCCAGATCTGAATCATGTAAAAATCTATACTTTAAATTGATTTTCTTATATTTCAGTACATATTCATTTATTATCATCAAATTCTTCTTGCAATTCACAAGATCTAGCAACCGGAATGGGTATCTATCCTAACCTGTTGAACCTTTTTTTCTATATGTGGTTTACCACAACGCAAAAAAGCTTGACAACTATTAATATCTGCTCGCCTTTCATTACTGTTAGACAAATGCCATATTAGGGACAAATATGCTGTTCCTTTATTAACAGCCAATGTAGATGCAAAAAATTCAAATCCAAATGACCTTGTGATTAATCGTACATCCCTTAAGAGAGCAAGAGAAAATCTTCGAGAGGTGAAATCAAATTTCATGAATTTAAATTTAGATTTTTTAGATATTTACTGGGATATACAAAGCTACATCCAGATGTTAGCTGGAAAAAAAACGCCGATAGGCTTACCGTGACAGTTTCAGGTTCCAATCTTGAACAGCTACTTGGAATTCCCGAGATATTTCTTCAGTTATATATGATATCTTAGATCATTGCTCTTTATTGCTAACTGTTCAAGCTGTAGTGTTTGATACAACGGCTCGCAATACCGGTTGTATAAATTGCGCATGCAATTTTTTAGAGCAAAATCTGAACGGTAATATATTACATTTGAATTGCCATCATCATGCACTTGAAATTGTACTGTAGAGTGTGTCTTTAAAGAAGTTTTTGCCTTTCTTTGTTCTAGACCCGATATTCCATTATTTAAGCGCTTCAAAATTTTGTGGAAAGATCTCCATATTCAGAACTTATAACATTTCAATCAAGTACACATACCACTTAAATTCCAAAAGACGAAGTTGATGACATATTATTGTTCGTAAAAAGCGGAATTGAGAAAGATTGCAGAGAATTCTCATAACTTGTAATAATATTTCCTGGTGGAGTCCCTCCTACATATGTTTTTGGCAACCTGGAGTTCACCTCTGAGCCAGATGTGCGGCAAAAAGATTTTATTGTTTGAAAATTTATATATTTATAGGAAACAATTTAAATTGACCTTACATGAAGAGAAAGCCCGTAAATGCTGTTTTACAGTTAAATGCAGTATGCGAATCCTCTAAATCATATAATGTGTCTAAAAAACTAGCAGCGTACAAAATGATGACAAACGTGCAGCAGAAGCAGTGATTGTAAAATTCATAAATCACTTATGATATTTAGGGGATAAACTAGTAGCTATGGCCGAATTGGATGAAGGAATTAATTTTGAAGATAGGAAAGGCTTGCCGATAAGGAAGACGTGTTTAATGACTGTATAAAAAAATTCAGATAACACACTGTTAAAAAAAATGTATTCAAAAATGAAACTCTGAATGTATTCATTTTTTTTTGAATACAATTGATTCAAAAATGAGTAAATGTGGCATCAAATACAAACATACGAGAAATACGAGTCATGAAATGAGTACATGTGTTTCTCAAAATTGAACCTTATTGATTCGGAGCTATATTGAGTAATGAAAGTATTCAAAAATGAGTAAATTTTCATTATTTTTGAATACCCATTTTTAACAGTGCAGTAGATGATTTGGAATACTTTCTTCGTAAAGATCTTCCTCTTTACAGAATCAATTACTAGTCAATAAAACTGTTTGATAAGTTACAAACACCAAAAGATGTTTCCCAATTTGATCCTTATTCATGGTAGAATGAAGGAAGTTCTTTAAAGGAAAGAGATATCATTAAAATGTTGGAAGTTGTGAATGATACAACTGAAAGAGGAGCACAACTAAAGAAGAATTTCGCAATCAATTTACCAAATATGTGTCAAAAACAATTTTAGACAGTCGAATACTATAGGAAACAAATGTACACGACCGAGATACGTTGAGAAAAGTGTACGATTAAGGTAAAGTTTCTAAAGCACTATTTCATTCTCATTCAATGTCTTCAAATGATAAATCCTCACCCACAATCCTTCAAAATAAAGCTCAAAATCTTCAGATGATATGAAGTAATGAAGAAGATTAATATTAGTGATACCTCACTGTGAAAACCACCCTAATATATATATATATATATATATATATATATATATATATATATATATATATATATATATATATATATATATATATATATATATATATATATATATATATATATATATATATATTGAGTAGTGAAATTATTTTGGTTCAGATTCAGAAAAATCTAATATTTAGTTTTTTGTTTTTTCCTGATTGCACTTAGTCAACACCAAAAATGCATCCGGCTCAAAAATAGCTATTTCCGAAGTATTTTGCCTCGCTAAACACGAAAAGCACCATAAAAAATTGAGATTAACTTTAGTTTTCAAGATACAGAGTCAACTAGGATAGTAAATTCTCACTAATACTCTTTTCTCTTGGCAGATAGAAACACCTCCATAGGACTCATCATCTGAACTTCGACCCTAGAATGGGGTAGAAAATCTCCCTATATGAAAACCGAAATAGATTGCAAGAAATTTAAATTCTGGGAAGAGAAATGCAGAGAAATGAAGTTCTAGGTAGATCCATCCATTTCTGCTTCCACCCATGCTGATTTTGCAGGGAATAATGAAGAACTTCGTGAAAGCTGTGAACAAAGACAATTTTTCAATGTGAAAATCAGTGTTTTTGAAAAATTAATTGCGAGGGGAGAGAAAAGAAACACCCAGGCAGCCTTTAATTAGAGACATACCGAGTACTCGGTATTAGCATTAACAGGGGTACCTGTGAATATCCCTGCTTTGATACGTTTCCTACTGCATCTGCCTTTTCTGGATCTTTATTTCACTGATTTGCACATTATAAAATGAAAGGTATCCTTCGATTTCAATAAAATAAAGACTAGCTAATAATTGAGGATATTAGAGATGGGGCGATTAATGTAATTGAATTTTCATGTCCCACTATTCCCACTCTTCCCATATCAATTTTTTTTTTTTTTTTTTGAAAATTCCAAATTTTGAGTTGTTAAAACGTTGCCTCTACGTTTACCATACACATATACATCGCATATACCAAGGTTGGTAAAAAAACAACAACCTGGGTTTAAAAACCAGGCTTTTTGGTTTAAACCGGAATTCTTTGGTTTGAACACTATTTGAAAGAAAAACAATTTTTTTTTTTGGAAAACCATGAAAATTTTATGAATTAACTGTTAAGGAATGTTTAATATTCATAGTTGTACCTAATTTCTACATAATTAAATAATTAAGAGTAAAATCTTGTAATTTCATTTACTTCATACGTAGGTGATGATGAAAGAATCAATAATTTTATAGGAGAATGTTGTTTGAAAATTTACTATTAAAAAAATACAATACATAAATGGGCCTTTGTATTAATAATCGAGGAAAAAAATTACTTTGATAGTTCAGACATTCTTAATTATAAATAACCAAGAATAAATTATTGTAAATTAATTTTCTCATTATTATAGCTGTTTACGATAAATAAATAAATAGTAATATACTTAAAATTATGTATTCCTAAACATGGAAAGTACTTGGCAGTATTTAAAAATGAGTCAGAAGTCTGATGTACATTAGACAACCTTAAAAGTTTAAAGATTTACGCGTATTTTGTTTAAAGATGGAAAAAAAAAAAAAAAAAAAAAAACAAGAAAAAACATGTATTGTATTTACATAATGTATCAGTGCAACACTTATAGAAGCAGAACAAATAGGTTTTGAGAAAATCCTTATGTCTTCCATTATAGACATTATTTCTCCTGGCATTTAGGAATTCAATTTCTTTATCAAAGAATAAAAACAAATCCTTTTAATTAAAAGCCTCAGTATAAAATTAAATGAAAATGTTCTTGTAGCACATTCTTATTATGAAGACTCATAAAAATTAATGTTTATTGATTCTTCCATCATTCATGCAGGGGACTTCTTTTATTAAATTAGGATAAAAAATGTTCTTTGAAAGGTGAAAATTTGGCACAAAATTCTATTATAAGAGCCCAGAGTTACATGGATATTTTCTATTTTCATAATTTTATGCTTTCTTTCCTTGCTTTGATTGCATCGTCTATCGGGAATGCAAAACGTGTGCAGGTATAAGCGCAATTTAATGCCTACTCCAAGTGCTCTTGGTCTTTTTAAAATACTTTTTTTCTCTTCTCATTTTAATATTGTAGCGTTAAGATTTATAGACGCTGCGCATCGCTTCAATGACAGATAATCCATCTCAATAAATCTTAAGTAGTGAAGCAAATTAGGTAATAAATGAAGTTTTGGTTGAAATATGCTTTTTGAACTATTTTTTTATGCAAAAGACTGAAAAATTATGATAATTTGAATAAATAAAAACGAACGACTTGGATGTTTTCTCCATGTAATTTTGGAAAAACTAAGTTGGTTGCTTTGTATATTTATATTCCTAATGGGAAAGCTTCATTGATTAGAAATATTGCATTGATTTAAAAAAAAGTAAAAAAAAAAAGAAAAAGATTTTGCAAATTTGCATTACCTTAAAAATAAAAGTTCCTAAATTTATTCATCTGTAATCCGTCTCTAAAGCTTTCTTAGTTGCTTCCATTTAATTAGATTTTACACTTTCCAATATTATGTAAAATTTATGAAAAAAATTTGGAGAAAACAATGAAGTTTTTCCAAAAAAAAAAAAAAAAACCACATGTTTTTTTTTTTTAAACCATTTGCTTTAAACCAACGTGATTTAAAAAAAAAAAAAAAAACACCTGACATATACTATAAAATACCATCAGTGAAACAATAAATAAATCGCGCAATGTTCTACAAATTGGTCAAACGTAGCATGAGAATTTTGGGATTTTTAAAGCTCATTTCAATGTAACAAATTTTCCAAAAAGCAGCTTTCTTTCTCACACCATGCCATGACAAGAAGTTTCTTTCCAGACATGGTGTCACCTGAGGCGATAATTTAGTCGTAACCCCTCCCCCACGCCAACAAAAAAGTTTCAATAATATAAAATAAATTTTAGCGTTTTACGTAAAAATAAAGTTTGTATAATTTTCAGAATCACAACTCCTTTTTGTTTTTGTAGTGCAGCGAAAATTTAATTAAAAATACAAATATAAATTAAGAATGCATTTTCTATACAGTTTGCTCTACACCCCTAGACGCATATTTGGCCTCCACCTTCTCGCAATAGTGTTCTCTATTTTCGCTGAACTTTGAAAGATCAAACATAATTCAAGACATATCGGTGGAAATTTTCAGTTCTAAAGTATTAATATTTTTTATAAACTCTTAAATCTATTTTGGGTTTCATCCTGGCGTGTAGCCTCTTCGCTCACAGCAGTTATGCAACTGCCAAAAAGTTAATACATACCATCTTAATCTCTACAAAGTATAAAACGAAGTCTCCAAAAAGCGTCTGTTTGTTTGAACGTGCAAAACTTGAAAACTACCCGACCAATTTCGCTGAAATTTTCACAGTATCTTTCTTCTAGCTCTGGAAGGGTTTGCAGACCGGTTAAAAAAAAAAAAAAAAAATTCGACGAGTAATTCTTTTTTTTATTCCAATTCAGGCCTAATTTTCACATAAATTCCCAACTATGGGGGTCAAACATGACTTGCACATATTAATATTACATATGGTTGGAAAGGGTAGAATTTTCTGCGTTCTACACAATTTGTTTCAATGTTCTAACTTAATTACGGCGGGATTTATTTGCGTTTTTAGCTCCATTTTTTTTAGGTTTAGCTAAAACCCATTACTTTTTTAATTAAATATGTCAATAAAAGTGAAGGAATTGTCCAACAGTTTTCTCTTTGACACCAATGGAAAAAGCGATATTTTTTATTCCAGATCCGTCTTGACCTATGGTCGCAAAACTGAGCTTCTATTTCGAAAGAAAAAAAGAGTTACAATCCTTTTTAAATCAAGTTCAAAAAATCTCATTTCTATTCAAATTGTTAACCATTTTCTTTCGCATTTTAATTCCTTAAACTTATTTTATTTTGTGTTTCCATGGTTACGCTTTTTAAATCCATCTTTCTCGATTTAATTTCTTAAAAGTATTTTAATATCTGTCGTTATTTTTTGGGAGAGAAAATTTGCATGATGTTTTTTAATTTATTTATTTATTTATTTAAGCATGATTGTTGAATATACGTCATGTGACACAACTTTCATTTTCAAGGTGGATCGGGCAAAGCCGGGCAACGCAGCTAGTTTATTTAAAAATATTTAACTTACCTCGAGGAAGGAGTTCATCCTGAGAGCTTTGTGCTTCGGTGTCCCAATACTGTTTCTGTATGAAATTCCCAACTTTTTGACTTATTTCAGTTACGTTGGCAACAAAGTTTTTTCTGTGACTTGGATCTCTTTTAAAAGCTTTGAGTGTAGGATTATAGTCTTTAGGCGATAATTCCATATCAGAAGGTGATCCTTCGGCATACAATATATCGTGGAAATCCTGATCCGAAGAAGAGGTATTTAGGTTCATGGAATCTGTCAATGAAGATCTTTCGCTGTCTTGTTGTTCAGACGTATTTCTTGAATTTATCTGATTCTTCAAATCTTCTCCTGACGGAGAATCTGCCTCGAGCAATAATTTTCTAAAATTATCTTTAAAGCTATCTACGTTCTCTTTTAGCTTTTTCAAGTCTGGGCCGAAGTTTTGTTTTGTGGAACCATTGAGATCTGTGCTGTCAGTACTTCGCAGAATGGATACGTTGAAAGGTCCTCCAACTTGACCCTCGCCTAGAATTGTTAAACTTTCGAATGGCACTTCTGTGATATTGTTCGCTACAAATTGTGCAGAAAATGAGGATTCTGAAGAATTTGTATCTTCAGATGTTTTCGAGAAGTTATGATCAGATGATATGAATGAATTTAAGAGGCCCGCTTCAGTTGAGCTTTGCTGAAAATAACTTAAATCATTATCAAAGTAGTTTTTATGCATTGATTTATTTACATTTGAAAAAGTATCGTCCACAACTTTAGCACTCACGTGAGTCAAGTTCACACCACTCGTGCTTTTCGCGTTATAATCGTTGGGCGTCACGTGTAAGTTATGATTCAGTTTTGATGCGGAGTGGTGATCTGTCCTGTTTGTTGAAGGAATCACCTTGCTGGCTGTTTCGGGCCCTAGCAATGATTTTTGCTGATGACCACTGTCTGTGATAGATCTAGTCACGACACCGTGAGTTTTTAATGTCACTATTAAAAACATAGCTCCAAGTTGAAGCACTATTCTTCTGTGAACGAGCATTATTATTTTTTCAGAATATTTCTTATTCTCTATGAATTAATCTTTGCAGCATTTTTTCTTCAGAATTAAATGTTATGTCACAACGTTCAGAAACACAAATCATTGCGAAAAATGACACTGGACACTCCAGTATTGAAAAATAAAACCAGTAATTGGTGAGATGATTATAAAACCAATAAATGCAATCAAAAAGTTCAACTACTAAGGTAATTGTTCCATAATACAATAAAACAAACCATAACCTCTTGCCAATTTCTCATATTACCTGAAGAAACTATTTAAAATCATAGTTCAAATGCATAATCAAACTATCAAACTATTATCAAATCATCAAATTGTTATCAAATCATCAAACTATTATAAATCACCAAACTATTATCAAATCATCAAACTATTATCAAATCACCAAACTATTATCAAATCACCAAACTATTATCAAATGCATAAAAATATTATGTTGTTATGCAAGTTAAGAAATCACAATCGGAAATTGAAACAGCGGGAAAACACGTGCAAGTAGCGGGAAGCACAACACGCCATCTGAGACACTAGACAAAAAATGGAATCGCGCGACGCTACCTGAATAGCCTCGGGCATCCAATTTTCACTTTCTCCTAAACAAAAAAGAAAGCAAAGCATTTTTTGGTTGACTGTTCCCGCCGTTAGGAACGCTTTAATGTGACCGCTATTTTCTTCCTTTTCTGCAATGGAACGAATGAACGCCTGCAGTTCTAGGACACTAAACAGCTCTACTTCCCGAACACAAGCCGGCGTTCTTTTCGGATCGTTTGGATGAAAACGTGTTCGCCCCCGAGAGAAAGTGGCCAGTATTCTAAAAACGATTCTTTCTAATCATGATATCCGGCCATTTTTCTTTCTTTCTTTTTTTCTTGACTTTACTGTAAAAAACTGCATAAATCGCATACTGCAATAAAATGTACATACGCAACGATTGGAAGTTACTAATTGTAAATAATGAGTTTAACTTTTATAGTGATTATTTTTGCACTCAAGTCGAAAACAGGGGGAGGAGGGACAATTTTTTACAATATTATTACTGTCATGATTATTATTATTTTGTTTTGATTTCTTTCAAATTATTCTGTTACTGCGTTCAACAGGTATCGAATTATTATCTTATGTTTGAAGTCTTTTATTTCATTTATTTATTTTTTAAATTGAGTAGTATGTATTTTTTATCTTTTATTTTTATTTATTTATTTATTTATTTTATTATTATTATTATTATTATTTTGGAGTAATGATTGAACACGTACCTATAGGGGAGGGGAGGAATCTGTGGATATTATTTTATGCTTCTACGAATAAAAATTAAATTGTATGTAGTATTTAAAAAGAATACAATTTGGTTAGCGTCAAAGCTCTTGGACGGAAACCATGCTTAAATATTCAATAACTACCAACATTTTATTTGTTTATTAATATCAGCAATTACAAAATCAAAGCAATTAAACTTAAAAAAATTAATTTGTATTTTGTATTCCCATTACAAAGTTTAAAGTTACGTTAAAATTTGTAAATATTTAAGCAAGGAAAAATTACTGAAAGGTAAAATGTGGATTCGGTAATTAATAATAATAGAATTAACTTATATTTTATAGTATATATGCATTTGAGCTAGTTTTTGGCTTCTGCGACCGCCTTGGCAAGAATGATTCACGTATCCTAATTTGAAATTACGTTTATTTTTAGATTGCATACATTAATGTGCTTCTTACATAGTCAAAATTTGTCTTAAACATGAAATAAACTGCCAGTTCAGCTATTCCATCCAAGGACTGCAGTTTCGTGCTTTTTAGCACTCGTCAGCCCGGAATAGAAAGCAACTGAACTGGAAACAGAAAACCTCTGAAAGGAGCCAAGATATTCAAACTGGTAGCTAATGTAGAATCAGTACACCAGACGAATGACCGCAGCAATGGTGCGGTTCAACTCAAAGATTGAAAGCATTTATAGGTATTTTGCATTAAGCTACAACCCTAAGCCGGGGCTAAGCCAGAAATGCATAAAATAAACCACCAGCTCAGCTATTCTATCTGAGGACTGCAGTTTCGTACTTTTTAGCACTCGTCAGCCCGAAATAGAAAGCAACTGAGCTGGAGGCAGAAAACCTCTTCAAGGAGCCAAGAGATCCAAACAAACTGGTAGCTAATGTAGAATTAGCTCACCAAACGAGTGATCGTAGCAATGGTGCGGAGCCAGGGCTAAGACAGGCCTCCAGCTCAATTGCTTCCTGTTCGAGGCTGATGAGTGCTAAAAAGCACAAAACTGCAGTCCTCGGATGGAATAGCTGAGCTGGCGGTGTATTTTATGTATTTCTGCCTTAGCCCTAGCTTAAGGCGGCAACTTAAAGCAAAATTGTCATTGGCATTTTGCGTCATTACCATCCAACAGATTTGACAAGCTATCAGAGCCAGTAGGTTTATCTGACAGCTGAAATAACCATCACTTTCAGTAACAGCCATTATTACTTTGTTAATAAAATATGAACATTTTGTGTTGACATTTGCATGCTTCCTGATGAGTGGAATTTATATCAAAGCTCAAAGTAAACGGGAAAAAAATGGCGATCATTACCATCTTTTCTCATAATGAGATTCTTTTAACATCATTATGCTTTATTTATTTATTTTATTATTTTATTTTATTTATTTATTTATTTATTTATTTATTTATTTTTGTCTTTTATGCTTATATTAGGTGAATCTTTGTTCAAAGTATCTAACATTTTAACGAAGGTAGCTATTTTTTATGCCTTGTCATGTGAAATACGTTAAAATGTCATTTAAATCAGGTGCAAAAGTTAAAAACACGTGGGTGGTAATGATAGACAAAGGATAAAATGATACAATGTGGATGAATTCCAATATTTCAGATACTTGGTTTCTTGAAGGTTAATTTTTGTAATTTTGGAGATTTTGTTCCATGAATTTAATAGAATCTCCTTAGAAAATTAGTTGACGAGTATTTTTAATTTTTTTTTCAATCCTTTAGCATTTTTAGTACATTCATTTTGAGATAAATAAGTACCTTTGTGCTGAACAGTAAAGTAAGAAAAACAACGTTAAAAAAAAGCACAAATTTGCCAATTACAGCGTACTTATTACTTTTTGCATTGAAAAAGGCGTTCCATGTAACGCAGAAACACCACGCGTCTGCTGTAATTGGCAAATTTGTGCTTTTTTTTTAACGTTGTTTTTCTTACTTTACATTCATTTTGATTTTAGATGATAAATTTAATGAAGCATTAATAAATCAATTCATTCATGAATCAAAACTAAATAAACTAAAGAAAAAAAGCATAATGACATTTTCTGTCATATTTACAAATTTAACACTCAATATATCTAAATTAAATAAAGATATTTTATAAACTTTTGCAGTTCAGCAAAAACTCATGTCTTAACTTTCTAAACATTGCCGAAACTGCACCCCTTGTGAAATAGTAAAAAAATGAAAAGCTTAGGATACTCAACAACTTTTTCCTGTAAGTTCTTGAGAGAATGTTTCACAAGCAGAAAAATGTTATGGCCAAGTGAAGATTGAGCTTTGTTCCTGTTATAACTCTGGGCTTAGACGTGCTGATTCCAACATTGTCTTGCTGAATAGTTTTTAATGGAAAATACCGTTGTATTCAAGAGCACCCATAATCCTTTCTCCATCCCACTCCTTCGTTCTCAAAGGTGGTACAAAGACTCCAGAAGAACAAGAATGTTCCAAAAGAGAAAATTTTCAATTGCGTAGTCTGTACGATGATGTCCAGGTGAGTCCCCTGCTGCATATCCCAGGTCGTTCTTCGAGAAGAACGATACTCAAGCTGTGACCCACGGAGCACAGAATATAAATTCCTCTTGTATACAATTCAAGATTAGTTTGGCTTGAAAGGGACCACTTCTTTGTCGAATGTACAGCAGCATCAACAAGGAGGAAACTTGCATTAATATTTCCATATTTCTGTCGTTCTTCGAGAAAACCGATACTCAAGCTGTACCGATACTTATTGGCCACAGAAATTAATTTCATCTAGTAAACTTTTCAAGATTAGTTTGACGGACCACTTTCAAAGAACGGACCACTTCTTTGTCGAATGTACAACAGCATCAACAAGGAGGAAACTTTGCATTAATATGTCTACAGTCCTGTTGATTTTCGAGAAAACCGATACTCAAGCTATACCGATACTCATTGACCACAGAAGTTTATTTCAACTACAAATAATTTAAGATTAGTTTAACCTGAAAAGGACAACTTCTTTGACGAATGTACAATAGCATCTAAGGAGGGGGGACTTAAATTAATATTTCTATTATTTATTGTATAACGACCTGGTGAAACATTTGTTTTTTGTGCGGCCTCTGAGCGAAGTGATTAACACTGTTTTAGAATGCTGTTCCCTAGCTAGGCTCATACTGGTAGTAACTGGCACGCTGAACGCCTCTCTTAATGCCAAAACGCCTGCTCAAACCATCACTTCGCATTCTTCACATTTCAAAAATTATTGTAAATACCCTTCCTACATAAATATCCTTTAAAATATGGGTTTTTTTGCATGAAATACTATACAAAACGCAGCCTGTACTCAAAAATCGTAAGCAATACTACCATTTTCGGTTTGATGCAAAGTGAACACTTCATATTAACATGTAAATAAGTTAAATGAATGTGATGTAAAATTAATGTATTGCAGTTAATGTAATAAATTAACCAAAACCGTTTACGCACTTGTATATTTCATTAGCGTAAAAACGTTTTAGAAGAATAGAAAAAAAAAAATATCCGTGATATTTTACTTTTTGCGATTTCAATCAAGTTCCGATATTATAGAGAATTGAACCCTTACAACTCCGGCAGAGAGAAAGCGAAAAACTTTGAATTATCTTATTGTCTAACGGACTATTTGTATGGCGTTGTTACAATTGAAAAGTGAGTGAAATAAATATAATTGATGAGGTCAAATCTTTCAGTCGTCCATCGGTTCAACAATCGTATATGTTCGCACATTAACTGATTCTGTCTCACCAATAGAACAATTACTGTGTTTTAGAAAACTCATTCTCACGCAATTGCTCATTATGTTCTAAGAAATTACTTTGTTAACCGCCAAAAGGTAGAGAAACAAAGACGTGTTTAATGAGACTAGTGAGTTTTCAAAGAATATCTAAACAGTAAGTTGTGCTATTCGCTCTAATCAAGTAGATTATTTAGTGAATTAATTATTCTATGGATGGATTACTTTATGATATGCGTATAAGTGTTGATGTATATGCTAATTAAGTGAAAACTTATGACAAACTTAATGAAATATTTTTATTACTTTATGAAATATTCCATTTGTTATATCCTTCTGTATATTATAAATGCTATGATGCGAAAGATAATGATTTGGCTGAAAGGAAAGCACATAACAATTCAGCAGCTTTTTTTTTTTCTTTGTGAAAAATATTTGGTTCAAGTTTTGAGTACTTTGGTCACACTACTTATTTGCAACACACTGTGTTCAAATGTGGGCACTTCTTCCTTACCGCTTCCTTCAGAGGTACCCAATCCGACCCCCCCCCCCCACCCCATTTTTTTCGACCCTGTTTCCCAGTTTTATTTTAAGCTCTCTTTTTGGTTTCATTAACTTTTTAAAAAGTTTTTAAAAATATTTGTAGTTTAATTTATTTTTAAAATATTTTTGTTTATTTATTTATCTTTAATTATTATTATTATTATTATTTTATTTGAAAAGTTCTATGCTACGCCAATGACACACACACACACACACAAACTAAATAAATAAATGAAATAAAATATAAAAAGAATAAAATAAAATAAAATAAATAGTTTAAATTAAAAATAAATCAATAAATAAATTTAATTAAACGGAATTAAAAAGTTAAAAAATCCCGTCCAAAAATTTTGATGACGCAACTTGCGCCAATATCTCTGCCCCCCCCCTTCCCTGTGGCCACCCCTGGCTCCCTGTTCAATACTGGAACGGATTAAAAATCTTCACTTTTGATACAAAACATTTTCTTAGACATTTTGCTAAATTAGCGTCCCTTGTGTGAATTTAATTTCTCTCAGTAGCTGTCTTAAGTACGGTAGTTGAAACGAACAAAATACACTCACGATCAGGAATGCTTCGTTTGAAATGAGGAAGTAATACCTTGTTTTTTAATTATTTTGTATGCAACCATAAAATGGCTGATAACTCTCTATTTCCTCTGTAGGCGAATTATTAAAAAAAAAAAAAAAAAAAAACATAGGGAAGTACTACAACAATAATTGACGTTGACTACATGACTGACCTCGAGAATTCGCAATTGGATTAAGGGAATTAAATTAACATTTACCAGGCAGAAGAGCGGTAAACCATTGAAGCCTATCATTCTAAAAACGAAGCAAAGAATCACTAGCTTTTAGCACTTTCCCCACCCTTTAGCGGCTTATTGCGTCACTTGATGTTTCCAGTCTTTATTCACGCAAGAACAGATCGATAAAATTAGAAAAAGTAGGCAAGTCTCCACGCTTTTTTGAAACAATGTCTTCAGGAAAAATGGTTGTGCAAGGGATTGAAATTATTAACTGAATCAGAGCTGTCGTTGGTCTTTCAGTCTTTTCCTAAACGATACTTAGAAGCTTTATTTTATTTGTTTTTGTAGAAAGTTTTCAACAAAATCAGCTTTATATTGCTTTTAACAGGAGGGTATTATTCTGTTTGTGCACTTTAATGTGTGAGTTAAAAATAAATAAACAAATTAAAGTGCGCATAAAATTGTATAAACCGCGCCATTTAAGTGATAAGTGCTAAATTAAAGATAATTGTGGGGTGAAGTTGCCCGATATGACGGTACTTCCTAATATGAGGTACTTATGTTTTTTTTACACATTCATTCGACATATGAGTTGTTTATCGTAAAAGTGGCATAATGTAAATGATTTTACTTTTTTAGAAAATCTCCAACGTGAAAAATGTCTGACTCTTTTTTTTTTTTTGCCTTGTTATAATTTTGACATGTAGATAAATATTTAACATTCTGCAATGAAACATTTTAAAACATAATTTTAAAAGAAAGAAGCACGTAATAGAAATGCAAATTTAAATGGGATTCATAAAAATGTAGCTAACAGTTCAATATTATTAAGCTATATCAGCCATAATTTCATTCAAATATCTCCAAGCTTTCAAACTTCTAGTGATTATTTAAATCAACAGGCTAACTGTAATTGTATATTCAGTAAATTACCGCCTAATAGCCAGGGCTAAAGCAGAAATACATGAAATACACCGCCAGCTCAGTCATTTCCAGCCGAGGACTGCAGTTTCGTGCTTATTAGCACTCATCAGCCCGGCATAGGAAAGTGACTGAGCTGGAGATGGAAAACCTCTTAAGGAAGCCAAGAGTGCCAAACAAACTGGTAGCTAATATAGAATTAGCGCAGAATAGCACGAAACTGCAGCCCTCGGCTGGAAATGACTGAGCTGGCGGTGTATTTCATGTATTTCTGCTTTAGCCCTGGCTATTGGGCGGTAATTTACTGAATATACCATACCATGCCTTGCCTGCAATCCTCGAGTTGAACCGAACCATTGCTTCTGGTCACTCGTCTGGTCTGCGCTATTTCTATATTAGCTACCAGTTTGTTTGGCACTCTTGGCTTCCTTAAGAGGTTTTCCATCTCCAGCTCTGTCACTTTCCTATGCCGGGCTGATGAGTGCTAATAAGCACGAACAGTGGCGGATGGGGCCGGCGGGCAGCCGGGCAAATGCCCGGTGGGCCGCCTCGGTTTGGGCCGCATTAAATCTTTCAATTGAATAGTACAAAAAAAATTTTTTTTTTTTTTTCATTTTTTCTTCCTTAAAAAACTAGAGAAAAAAATCTGTCGCCTAGAAGATGCGAAATCAAACCACTTTGCGATATTGGAAAATCTAAAATTGGTTCACTCATTTTTGTAAACGGATTTCAAATCTTTGTAAAAATCTTAGGAAGACCCTTGCCTTCTTTAAAAAAAAATACCTTCGACTCGTACATGACGAAAGCCTTCTTTTTCTTCCCTTGTGGACCGGCCCACCAGCACTCGGCACCAGATTAAGCAATCGATTAGCACCCCACCTCATTAGCCCTTTCATTGATGATAGCCGATAACCATTTCACAGCCATCTGTGTACAGGGACAGGGACCAGTACAGGAACCTACTTGGGACGGGACGGCAAAAGCAGTTTGCGGAACGGAAACAGCTGTTTTTCATTCGAAGATGCAAAGAGAGAGGTATTTTTCCGAGAGTGAAGCCGAAGGCTGAAGGGTAGGGATTGTTTCCTGGAATTCTTTTCAGTAATTTTTGCTTTAGGGTAACTGAGGATTATACCACACCTACCACTTCCTTTTTTATGGCTTTGTGAATAAAATGGATTCGCGCGTTGAAACTTTTAGGCACTGGCAATCTATTTATTTTTTCTCCAGTTTCGAGGCAACAGGACTGAAGAATGATGGAGTCATTTGTAACACGTTTTAGCTGTAATTAAAAATCCATTTTGATGATTCAAACAAAGGATTTTGCAGAGCAAGTTTGGTTCGTAAAAAAATTTACTTTTTTCTAAAACTTTTACTTTAGTTATCCATTACCGCTTTTAATTTGTAAAAATGTTTTGGAGACTTTTGTTATTTATATTATCATTTCTAGGGCCGGATTTACATTTTAGTTCAAAGCTATTGCTTATAACGAAAAGTTCTGTGAGTTGTCGTTCCTAAAAAAAAAAAAAATGGAAATACTTGAAAAAAATCAATTTCATTTTCAAATGCTTGAAATTTTGCAAAAATGTGGCTACAAGCCTTGAATTTTAAAATTTCTAACAAATTGGAGTTGATAAGGGGGAGGAATGCCAAAATATGTTAAATTCAGTGTGTGCTTCAATGTATGTTCGTCAAAGTATGCTTCAATTTTATTTCTTACTAAGAGTATAAATTATGAATTGTTCAAATGGGCAGTATGTTACCAGAGCCATAGAAGAACAAGGGCTGGGTCTTAGGGCCGCGAAAGTAGGAACGAGGGGAGAAGTGCCAGTGACGTCACCGGGTACACTCGATCTGGGACATTTGTATAGTGCTTGCTTGCGTAATTCTTCACTCTCTTTTCCGATTTTTATGTTTAAAAATTTCTTGAGGGTTAAGCTTCAAAAAAAAAAAAAATGAAATACAAGGGTAAATGTTTTGAGTCCCATCGACAAGTTAATAAGCGATACTAAAAACAAAAACATAATTAAAATCTACAATAAACATAATTAAAATCCACAATACAAATTTTTAGTTTCTCTTGTGTAGTTTTGGATATTCTTTATCCAATATGCGTGTTTTAAAGGGGTAGAAAGCGGAAATTTCGCACAATAAAATTGAGCTTATAAAGAAATGAAAATAATTTACTGTGCTTGTCAAGTTTCCTCTTGTGTGTACATAATTTTGTCAGTTTAGACTTTAAAAAATAATTATAATATTGTTTTTTCCAACTTGTCTCAAAGAAAATGAAAGAGATAAGATAGATATAAGGAATAACTAAAACATATTGGAATTTCGTGATACCCTATTTGAATATAAATACTGCCGATGTTTTTAGAGGAAGTTTTTTTTACGAAGTAACTATAACTCTGACCAAGAATCTTAACAAATGTTGTTTTTGAAAACTGAAGTAGAACCTCATTAACCTGGACTAATAGAGGATCCATGTCATCTAGATTGTTTAAAACGAATTAAGCAAAATAACCTATAAATTGAACCAATGTTCATAAGTAAAATATTTGAACACAGTAAAAATTGTATTTTGAATTCAAGAGAATGAAATATAAAGTTGCATTAGAAAAAGTTAAAAAAATAAAAATACAGCCTTACAAAAATACGTTATTACGCTAACGCGTTCTTTATTTATAAAGCGAAGTTTAGATTAATAGGTGTTTACTGAAATTGTTAATCAGCATTTTAATCATTTCAATTTAAAAATAACATATTGAAATTTAGCAACGTAAACCAAATTTAAATTTTCAATGATTATCACCAAATTTATAAAGCTAACTTATTTGTAGACTGAAAAATTTCTTCACGTCTGAATTCTACAAATCATTACGTTACAGTAATAAATGAAATCTTTCCGAATATTCTACAAAGTTTTTTTCTGTGATAAAGTCCATTAAAAAAAAATATTTTTGCGGCTTACCTTTTGTCCTCAGAAAGTTTTTCATTCAAATATCGAATTCTTCCAAATGTTCTTACTCGAAAAAAAAGTTCAATAGCATTTTTATATGGGTCAGGAAATTGGTCTTTCAATACAGAAGAACAATTAAATGGCCTAGCTTTTGTACAATGATAAAAACTCTAATGTATCTGATTTAAAAGCTTTAAATGATCACAAAAAAAAAAAGCTCCTATACAAAAATAGATATACGATTGAGATAATCAAGATATAGTGCTCATTTTCCAACTCCCCTCTCCCATCTTTACGTCATTGTCACATCAATGCGAATTATTAATTATTTTAAGCATGGGGATACAGTTTTCAAGAAATTAAGTTAAATCTATTGAATAATATTTACAAAGAAATTTCATGCATTGCATCTAATTGCATTGTAATTTTACGGTTAAAGGAAATTTATTACGGTCTCACAGTGCCATTACTAAGCTAATTAAATATCATTATATATAATATTAAGTTGCATTGTGACAGGGTTGAACCAAATCCTACATTAAAAAATAACTTCGTACACCACATTTTATGAAATTTGTCTTGCTCTTTACCTTAACTTTTTAAAATTCTTCCCCCAATTATTTATTGAAGCAGCTTCAAAGTTAGTATTCCATAAAAAAAAGCATTAAAAAACAGAAAGGAAGGTTGTATTCCTAATTTTTTGGATGTGTTTTGAGCTCTTTGAAAATCTTGAGGGAAAGCTTAAGTTTCCAGAACTTTTTCAGTAACTAGGCCATCAGCACGTGAAGGCGTTTTCAATACTTTCAAATATAATTACACACAAAAATTTTCGATTCTAAAAAATGTGACTTTTATGTCTACTTTAGCATAACATGAAGGAAAAATAACCTGCCAACAGATTTAGCGCAGGAGCAGGCGCTTATTTCTGAAGAAACCCTAGTCAAATGTTATAAAACATTTCCAAATTAAAATTAAACCTTGAAAACAATATTCATATCCTTATTCATAATGAGTGATTTTTAGTCTTGTCTGGGAGTGACCTCGGCCCCTTCAACTGCCTCTTAAACAACCCTTGTACAGAGTAAAAATTCTTAAATTGTATTTTAGCTAAGGCATACTACAGTTCTTTCGGCATACGCTGTGGATATTGTCCCGCGGAGTGTACCCGATGACGTCAAAAACGGGTTTTCTCCTCTCGCTGTCCACTTCGCGGCGGATGAAAAGATCAAAGGAACGAGCTAGCCCTTGTTCTTCTATGGCTCTGGTATGTTACTCTCTTACCCTATTTCTTTTAAAGCAATTTGTAGTTGGGTTGCAGAGGTGATTCAAAAGTAGCTGTATCGAAAGTCCATGAGCGCAAGTAACAATGCATTATCCTTTCTCCTCCCTCGCTCTATCTCTCTGTCGACTGCCTCATCGATGTGTCGACCCCTAAAAAATTTTTACTTTGTATTATCTCAACTTGCAAGAGTACATAATTTTAAAAAGTTTTGTTTGCCTACTTTCCCCTCGAATATTTTTGATTCCAATCTTCCTTTATAGTCGTGCGGTATAGTAGGACTGTAGTTGAGAACGTACGACAACGGCATTTGAATTGAATTATAATGTTATTAATGTGAAAGTGACAGAGGATTTCCATAGAACTAAATAAATAGGAATATCTAACCTATCAAATTACTAGTTTTACTCAATAGGACGATGATCTAGCTGGGCCCAGAGCCTGTTACTGGTCGTCACTTTTGTATTTGTATTATATTAAACAGCACCTACCTTGTTTCTTATCTTTTAGGGTTTTTTTTTTTTTTTTGCCGCAGTCGGGTTTCAGTTTTTTAATCTTTTATTTTTTAGAGCTACAATTTCCGAGGGAGTGCTCCAAACCTCTTCTTCCCTACCATTATCAAAGACAAGTAGAATGCATCTTTAAGACTGCAAATTAGAAAAATTTCTTGTTGCGGGCCCTAGAATCACTCCTCCACGTCACATCACAAAAAGAGCGCATTGAACTCCGTTTTTAGCACTACAATTGCAGAAAAAAATCCGCCGGACAACCCCCGAACCACCCTCCTCTGAACATTGTTAGACATAATGTTTGCGTTTTGAACGTTTCAATTTCGAAAAAAGGGCGTGGGAAGGGAGTCGCACCCGAGCGCATAATATTACGAAAGACAGTTAGAATTCATTTCCAAGATTACAAATAATGAAAAATTTCCTGGGATATGGATCCTCAAATCTCTCCTCACTCTCTAAAACTGCATTCTTAGAGCTACAAGTTCGAAAAATAGACAGGTGAGCGACACCGAACCTCTTCAATCCTAACATTACCAAAGATCGTCTAAAATGCGTTTTCAAAACTAAAAATTTCGAAAAATTTCCGGGGGAGAAACCCCCGGACCCCCTTTGCTTCGGAGTTAATACTATGTTTAAGGTTTGTTCATATCGGCTTCCTTTTAAATCAGAAATCCTATACATCCGCCACAGAACTAACAGTACTTACAGAAATAACACTTTGAGGCGACGATTATGCATACATTTGTTGAGAAAAAGGCTGTAACCTTTTCAATAATTTTTACTCTTATGATAAACTTGTGTCACCTAGTAAAAATTCCTTAAAAAATTCCTTTTAATCTGCTGTGAGCAATAAGATGCTTTACTCTGTGTCTGTAAATTCATCGGTCGGCTGATAAGATAACTTCGTTGCATAACTGTCCAGGACCTTCTAAGGCCCTAACAGCTGCCTGTAATAATAGTCTGTAGGGGACAATGAATACGTAAAGGCATGGCCGCCTCCAGGGGTGGCGTAGAACCGTGGCTGCCAATTTTAATTTAGGGATGAGCAAAGAAAAAAAAAAGAAATGAAAACCTTCTCAGTATTCCAAAAAATTAAATAGAAGTAACAAAATACCAAGTGGAATTCCCGTGACAAAAAAATATTTTCTAAACAAAATTTTGAAAGAAAATGCAACCCTTGAACATCCACGGTTCTTTATTATAATTTACCTAACTAAAGGCAGCTGAAATTTTTCGAGACATTCTGACAAATTTAAAAAAAAAAATCAACCAAAAAAGTATTCAGTACATAGTAAAAACCTATGACAAATTTTAATTTAATACAATGAATGAATACCTAGATAATAATGGCGGTTTCATAGGGGCCGCTGAAGCATGTTTTAAATAGAAAAAAAAAGTTAAAATGCAGTAATTAATGGGAGATTTAAAACATTGTAAAGAAATGAATACTAAGTGTTTGAATGTATAAAACGAAAGTAAAATAAAACTTTATTAAGATATTCTAGCTAGAGGATATTTAAAGTAAAATAAAGTTGGAAGAAGATCTGGTGTAACTGAAAAATACCTCATCAGTCCAAAATGTTAAAAAATATTTTAACGAATCTCAAACTCTTTATTTTCAAACATCAGGTTGGAAATTGAAAATTTCACTATGAAAAAAAAAAAAAAAAACTAAAATGATCTCGGAAAAGATATACTGGGGGAGGTTTTTCCATAACATTTGTATCAATAATTTAATGAAAAGATAGGGACTTAGCAAAGAATGTGGAAGGGAGGGAGAGACATCCTCTAGCCTTACCCTTCATTTTGCACCTCCAAGGTAGATTAGAAACGTGTTTAAAACTTTTATTTTGAAAGAGTGCATGGGAAGTTTCTAAATCGGAACCCAGTCTCATCTCATATCGCCTATCGTTATCAAAGATGGCCAACAATTCGTATTTAGGACTTCAAATTCGAAAAGCTTCCAGGAGAGTGATCACCCAAATCCTGCAGAAGTGCCTCCACCCTATCTTTAATGATCATTTTAAATTTCGTTTTTAGGACTACAATTAAGAAATTTTTCAGAGGTCATCGAATCTCTCCTCCCCCTTGTATCACCAAAGGTGGTGTGAAATTTCTTTTTTAGGGCTTCAGTCCCGAAAAGATTTCTGAGAAGAGCCCCTGAACCCTTGGTAACATCAGCGAATATCATCTACGACTGCGTTTTAGAATTCAAATTTCGAAAAATTACCGAATGAAAGTCCCCGCACAGCTTCACCCACTAACATTACCGAAGATCGACAACAACTGCGTTTTAAAAGCTAACTTAGAATTTTTTTTTGTTCCCAACACGCTCGCCAGCATCACTAAAGGTCCTCTCAAATTTCGTTTTATGGGATTCAATTCCAAAATATGTCCCAAAAATTCCTCCCCCTCACGTCATTGAAAGTCGATGAAATAACGTTTTTTAAGCTTCAGTTTCCCAGAATTGTCGCTCCCCTTTACGTTATCAAAGAAGATCTACAATCCCTTTCTTTAGATTTCAATAATGAAAAAATTCCTGGAGAGCACCTTCGAGCCTCTTCTCTCCCAAGCATTACCTAAGATCATCCAAAATCCATTTTTAAGACAATTAATTCAAAAAAATTCCTGGAGGGAAGTGGGGACACCGGATCTTTGCTCTCATTAACATTGTCAAATATAGTTTAAAGACGTTCATCAAAATTATACGTTCTCTTTTCACGCGATATCGCGTGAAAAGTTCCTCATCAATCGTTATTGCACATAAGACCTTCAGATACTGACTTCAGGAGGGGGGGGGCAATTTATAGGTAACAAACTTTTTGAAGAACTTCAATTTCAAAAAACATAGCCCTCCCCCCAAAGATCGTCAATTGTCACCTAAATTGGCACTTTGGGAACTTCAATTGAGAAATTTTGCCCAGAAAGAATTCCTGAACGCCCTTCTCCCCCCTAGTGTTTCAAAACAATGCTTACGCATACGTTTTAGAGCTCTGATTTTGAAAAAGTTTTGGGGGAATTCTCCAAATACCCCCTCCCGCAAACATCGCCCAAGATCATTTAAAAAGTCTAACAATGCGTTTTTGAAGCTATAATTTTGAAAATCTTTCGGGGGAGTGCTCCCGAACCCCCCCCCCCCCCATCATCAACAAGATTATTAGTTTTTACTATGCAGGTGTTCGTATTATTGATTCTTTTTCTCCACATTCTTAAACGCAGTTCTCCTAATTTGAATACTCAAATTCTAATGGGGACTCCCTACTAAAACTAGAAGATGTATCCGCTCTATCTTTTATATCTGAAAAAAAAAAAAAAAAACTTAAGGACGGTGGGAGCGTTTCCTCTTCAAGGAGCAAGTCTTAAGGGGGCCGGCTGGCCTGTAAATGCCAGGGCCGGTTCATGTTGCCCCATCCGCCACTGAGCACGAAACTGCAGTCCTCGGCTGGAAATGACTGAGCTGGCGGTGTATTTCATGTATTTCTGCTTTAGCCCTGGCTATTGGGCGGTAATTTACTGAATATACCATACCATGCCTTGCCTGCAATCCTCGAGTTGAACCGAACCATTGCTTCTGGTCACTCGTCTGGTCTGCGCTAATTCTATATTGGCTACCAGTTTGTTTGGCACTCTTGGCTTCCTTAAGAGGTTTTCCATCTCCAGCTCAGTCACTTTCCTATGCCGGGCTGATGAGTGCTAATAAGCACGAAACTGCAGTCATCGGCTGGAAATGACTAAGCTGGCGGTGTATTTCATGTATAACTATAATTGGTTTTAATTCAATGCATAATTTGTCCACTAATATTTTAAAAGTACCATGGCAACAGTGAGACTTGAATTTAGGGTATCTCACTGTTCCCCAATTGCAATTTATAAACTCAGTTCGTGCCATTTTCCGACAAAGAAAGATAACAACATCTTTCTACTACTAAAATAATGAACGTTAAATATTAGACTATTCTAATATTAAGATCACCAGTCTGTAAAGTTCATCTAACAATAAAGAAACAGTGCAACTAACTATGCAGATATAATTCAAAGTTATTAATAAGTCATTCACTAATATTTAAAACACCTCTAGTCGCTCCTGTGACTCATCGTAAAGGTGTGGTTTCTTTCAGTCAAAAGTACTACTTTTAGTCACTGAAATTGATGGAATGAGTAAAAAAAAAAATAACATGGACCCAGAAAATACTTTCATTTTCCCAACTGTTATTTTTTAATAATTTTTTTAAAATATCCGACTTTGGAAACAAAGCGTGGTCTTTATGACGTCACAAATGATGCAATTTGGCGCATCTTTCTACCACTTTTCCACGTTATGATAATCAAGAAGCGAATTAAATATTGCGCTCTACGCTTGCTATCAACCATGACGTTGCCAATACAAGTGAGTAAAGATGTGAATTAAATATTTTGCTCTGTGATTGGCAACACTGAATGGCCTTTCATCATTTGGGATGTCACACGACCGAAACGTAAACAATGAAAGCGCACAGATTTCAGTAATTTTTTTTAAAATATTAAACTTAAAACAAATTACTTAAAAAATGGTCAGATCCCATGTTTTTAAGCATACTCTTTCAGAAAAAATACTTTTAAAATTTTGGAATCGATCCCATTGTGTAGTATTATTTTAGTGTGTAACAAATCTTAAAAACGTTGCTGCATTTTTCAGCAACCAAAATTAAAAATTAACTGAGTCAAATGACAATAACTGAACAAAATATTGATCCTTCTATTAAGAAAAATTAAAAATAATAAAAACGGCAGAATAGCTTCACTCAACAAGGCACCGTACAACGGAAATGTAAATAACTCATCAATTCTAGAAGACTTCCCTTACTGTCAGACCGCATAACAAAAAGAGAGGTTTAGCCAGAGGAAGGATAATAATTGCTCATGTTCCGATTTCTCTTTCTCTCTTTCTCTTTATCATAATTTTGAAATTTAAAATAGCTCTTCCTTTTTAGGCAACAGGGAGCGTGTTAAAGTTTAACGAAGAATATTTCTTTTTCCTTAACGCAGAGTTTCATGTTCAGATACTCTGAATATTTGGAAGATAATAATATAATCTTCATATATATAATAGCTGATGATCGAGTAACGCGCGTATATCAACAATGAAACCCGCGCCACGGCATGATAATTTGATAATATGTTTTGTGCAACTGTGTTGTCAATGTTTGACATGCAGGGAAAGGCTGAACTTGATCCGGTAACTTAACTGTTTTACTGGTAAGACTGTCTTATTTCAGAGGAATGAAGAAACGAAAAAAGGTCAACAATGAACGCTACCTACTGAAGTTAAGGGTTAATATACTGGAGTTAGGGTTACAATTTAAACTATCAAAATATCACCAAACAGGCAATGTTTTTGTGTTCAAATGTAGAAACAATTTTCATCCGTCATATCTTGGCGGGCGGCTTTCTAGTTTCTGAAATAAGTTGAGTATCTTTAACCTACTTTCTTGAAATTAAATGCTGTTTTAATGTTTTTAAATCACTTTTTGCTTGGAACATTTCATCCAAGGGCCCAAATTGAAATATTTCATTCTTTGGTTTGAATAATGGTTGCATTAATTTTAAACACTTTAAATTAACTTAAAATTAGCGCCTATGGGAAGTTCAGGTCACGTATGATTCCTGAACTTCTAGAAACTTAATGGGAAACAGCTTTCTACTTACTTAGACTATGAACAAGAAAAAACAGCCGAAAGAAAGAAAAAATATTCCATGATTTTAAAATATAATATATGAGGCAGTGAGAAGCAAAGAGATGTAAGTAGCGAAATTGAAAATTTGGAGATAACAGGTTCAAATATTAAAGAAACCTCTCCTCTGTTTTGGGGTAAGAGATAATAGGGGAATGTGGGGAAAAGTGAAATGGTTAAATATTTACAAAGTTTTAAAGTGGCACTTACCAGTAATATTTTAACTATGTAGTCACGTATGTAGTCTATTCCAGTCAAGAAAAATTTACCTCTGAAAATCAAAGCATATGATTATACAAGCGGTTTTCAAAAATTGATACACAAATTATAATATTTTGTTTCAAGTCAAAAATTATTTTTATATTATCTATACTAATATTATAAAGAGAGAGGGCGGATTTTTGTGTGTTTATATGTTCGAGGTAATCTCCGGAACCACTGCACCTATTTGAAAAATTTCTTCACTAAATGAAAGGTGCTTTCTTACTGAGTAACATAGGCTATAATTCGAAACAAATCCGATAAATAGTTCTTTTTTTATTCCAATTTAGGCCCAAATTTCACGTAATTTGCCTATTATTGGCTATTAAAGGGGTGAAAAATTACTTGCACATATTAATATTTTATATCGTTGAAAAGGGTAGAATTTTCCGCGTTCTAAGCACTTTTTTTTTTTTTTTTTTCAATGTTCTAACTTCATTACGACGGGAGCAATTTGCGTTTTTATCTTGAACTTTTTTAGGCTTAGCTGAAATTTTGGCAATACTTTCTTCATTAAATCTATCAATAAAAAGTGAAGGAATTGTCCCACAGTTTTCTTTTTGACACCGTTGGAAAAAGCGACATTTTTTACTCCAGAAATATCTCGACTTATGGTCGAAATAATAACCTTCTATCTCCAAAGGAAAAAAAGTTACAAGCGTTTTTAAATCAATTTCGTAATATGTCATTTTGATTCAAGTTGTCAACCATTTTATTTTCGCGTTCCCGCGGTTACGCTTTTTGAATCCATTGTTTATTTCCTTATTTTACTTTTAATTTTTCAAACTTATTTTATTTCATGTTTCCATGGTTACGCTTTTAAAATCCATCTTTCGCATCTTAATTTCTTAAAAGTATTTTAATATATGTCATTGTTTAGAAGGGTAATTTTGCATGGTGTTTTTTTTTCTTTTATTTAATCCTGATTGTTGAATATATGTCACTTGACACAATTTTTATTCTCAAAGTAGACCGGGCAAAGCCGGGCAACGCAGCTCTTAATATATAAAGATGTGAAAGCTACTGTTACTGTGATTTTACCTCTTTTTGTTGGTTTGGCGAAACATTCATTATTGGCAACGAAAAAACATCCGCTTCACTCGCAAAAGGGCTGGGTTCCGATAGCGTGGTCGCTTCGCGCGTTAGGCGCTGAGTAGTTCAGTCTAGGATTATTGTTTTAAGGCAACCGTTAATGTAATTCATTGTTTTGGCGATTTGTTTTGAAAGAAAAGAAACTTTTGATTAATTTTTATCCGAGTGAAATGTACGACATTTTCTTTTTTTTTTTTCTGACGTCGATTTTTAAATGTTCCAAGGGATTTTTTTTTTTTTTCGTTAGACGGATTGATTATGATAGCGTGGTTGCTGGCCGAGTTTGGCAATAAACAATAGAGTTGCGGAATTATTTTTACATTTGAAAGATATTATTTGACATCTTTTTTTTTTGTTTATTTGGCGAAATATTTTAAATTGCAGTAAAAAAAACCGCTTCACTCGCTAAATAGAGTTTTAAAGCAACTGTAAATCAAATTTAATGATTTAACGAAAAGTTTTAAATTCCAAAGAAACTTAAATAGTTTTTTTTTCTTTTTTTTGAAAAGGTGTGTACGCATTTTATACAAAGAATGACCATTTCACATTAGAGGGGGTTGGGGCGTCAATTTTTTTATTCAACGGACTTCCATTAAATTTTAGCACGGGCATTGCTGTGCGGGTACTGCTAGTTAAATGATAAAGCTCTTGTTATTAACATTTTAAATATTAATTGTAACCGGTGTAGTATTTATCTAGTTAATATTTAGCTTGTTTGTGTTTTTAATATTTTTCACAATTAGTCAAGTGTATGCGGAGTCAAGTGGATAGAGCAAAGTTAAATAGTTCATTTCGTTTACGCATTCAATAATTTGCTAAACTACTTACGCATTCATTTATTAACTAATTTATTTTCATTTCTTCATTTAATAATTCACTTATTAATTTATTATTTCACTTATTTTCTTATTCATACACTATTTTATTCACTCATTTATTTTTCTTCATGTATTAATTAATTTATTTACATTTCTTCATTTAATAGTTCACTTATTAATTTATTATTTCACTTATTTTCTTATTCATACACTATTTTATTCACTCATTTATTTTTCTTCATATATTAATTAATAAATTGTTTAATTTAACAGTTTATTCATTATCTTTTCATTCAGTAAATTATCTTTTAGTTGCTCATTTTTTTGTTCAAATATATTTTCCCAATCAAATGAAAAATATTTCATTTTTCACTTTGCCCATGAGAAAAAGAATAGTGAAAATTTTCCACTTTTTTTAAGGCACGATTTTACTGAAAAAATAATAATAATAATAATAATGTTTCAATGCAAGTTTTATTATAAAATACAATGTTATTTCTTTGCATACTGTAATTTTCTGGACAAATTTCCAAATTGTTCATTTTGAGAAAGTTTCAGTTATCTTAACCATTTCAGTTTGCCCCACATTTCCCTACTAGTAGCTTTGGCAGGTGCTGCTGTACAGCACGATTTGGAAAAAATAATTTAATGAAAGCCTACCTAGGACGTTATCTTTAAACACGTTTTACACAAAACTTGAAAATACCCACTTACATCACTTTGTTTTTCACTGTTTCATATATAGTTTCATTTTTCAAAGAGAGATTGAGATGGATATAAGTAGAAAAATAAGACTTGTGAAAAGAAATACAAATAAGAGTGATGAAAACAGTTTTTAACTCTTTTCATCGTTTTTATTTGTACCTTTATTTGCAATGTCTTACTTTAATATTTAAACTTTGGTGCAAAGTTTCGGTTGCTATTACAGTTAGAGATAGATCGAAAGCCAGGTACCATTGTAATGTATGTAGACACAGAGAGAGACATACATACATTATAATTTCGGACAGATGAGTATGTAAAATATTTTCTTGAACAAAGTGATAGATATAGTCTGATAAATGAAGCGATAAATAGATAGATTTAGACAGATAACTATAGAAAAAAATATACAGAATGATAGATATAGACCGATAAATTCAGAGATAAATAGGGAGATAGATAGATATTGGGATATATTCGTAGATTGGTGGTTATAGAGATAAATAAATATAGAACTGTTTTCCTGAAATTCACATTTACGTTGATAGATTAGATGTACAAAATTAATAGTTGTAGATATAGATATAAATAGGTGTCAATACAGACAGATACAAATACAGTCGAGCCCGCTTAATGGATTAGGCAATTTGCCAGGAAAAGTTATTCTAATAAGCGGGATATTCCATTATCCGGGATAAAAATAACACACATCAACGGTGTAGTACATGGGAATTTTATTACATTAAGCGGGATATTCTATTATCCGATATTCCATTAAGCGGGCTCGACTGTATATGTACAGAGGAGTAGGTATAGATTTTATAAAAATTATACCTCCACCCAATTTATCAAAGCAGTCCCGAAAGTATAATCTTCCCATTGGAGTGGCTTGGGGGGTAGACAACAATGTGTGCCAGACAGTGATGGGGCCCGAGATGAGAATAGGGAGACAAATACTTGTTGTTCATATGTATTTCAAAGTTTTACAAATCTGGAAGGTGGCCTGCTGTATGATTTGGCAAGACGACGCAGAAAAATACGACAAGACATAAAACCATGTACTTTCTTAAATTAAGAGCCATTGTCTGTAAGAATCAGGCAGTTTAAAGCATTTGTGATTGTTGACATTTTTAATTTTTTTTTTATTTTCACATATGTTGTTCCTTATCATGAATGTAATGTAAATCTGAAAATTGAGCTTTGTCTGACTCACCGTTTTTGAGAAAACAATTTTTTTTTGTTTAGGGGGCGTGGCACATTTTTGCTGGTTTTTCAAATTTGCAGATTTTAATGTGCTTGTTGCTTGAAGCACCCTTATAATGGCATGAATTTTTTAATTCCATATTACTATATGGTCTTGTTAGATACTGTTACAGCTGTCAAATCGGTGACACTACGAGGGCGACGCCCACAAACTCCGTTTAAAAATGACCGAAAATGATTTTTTTTCTATATTCAAGGCCAATTTTCTCAAAGCGCCTTCATGATGACACCAACATTTTTAGATCATTTTCTAGCCACATTTACATACATCAAAAATATGTATAAAAATCGGTGTCACTATAAGGACGCCAGAAGATATTGGGATTTTTATTCGATAAATTTCACAAAAACAGAAATATTTAGAATCTAATTACAACTGTCGCCCTCATAGCAGATATCTGATACTACATTAGGTTGATAACCAACATGTTTGTCTAACATTTGCACAAAAAAAAAAAATCAGTGTCACTCCTATTATTTTTGGAAATATAATTGTTCCAAGTTAGTACGTTATGGTGGTTTTTTTTTTTTCATATTTATTTATTTAATATTTTCACACCCAGATTTTTTTTTTTTTTTTGAACATATTTATTTTTAATTTAATACAAAGAAGTGTACCTTATAACACAAAGAGCTTTGGACAGCAATAGTCTTTTTCTTGAACAGAAAATGCCCGTTTTGATATAGGTACCAGGTGGATGTATTGTGCATAACATGTCTAGACTATTATACCAATACTCGTCTTGTTTTTCCGGCCAAGCAAATTTATTTATTCCAATTGTTCTTGACATGCATTTGACCTAAACTTGCAAATAGTCAACTTCTACTATTTTTCTGGGATACCATGTTTTCCCATGCTTTAGTGCTACAAAATTACCAGTTTTCAATAATATAATAGATGACCGTCTTTCTGAAATTGGTTGAATTGATTCTTAATGTTTTCTCCGTTTTGGTCTACGTTATCCTAAAATTCAGTTTCAGACTCTGAATGTTCGCTTTCTTCAATATTCTCATTTGATGTATTGAGAATGCATTCGTTTTTTTTTTTTTTTTTTTTTTTTTTTTTGTTTCTTCCATCGAAAAAAAAGGGATAGGATTTGGTTCATAGTACAATACTCTGAAGCAACGAACAGTTTTTTCTCCGTTACGAACTGCATTTCTCATCAAGTGTGCAACTTGACTGGGATATTGTTTTTTCCCAGTATTTCCACCAAACGTAAATTGTTCTTATAAATACTGCTTCTGCTTTGAAGTGAACTTGAACTGAGCTCGTAAAGATGGGGCCCGTACAATTTCATTAAATTGAACTTGTGGCAATGCAGGGGTATTTATTAATTGAAAATTTGAAGCATTTATATAAGATGTTTGTAAGAGCTTCTCTCTATACATCTTTCGTATAAAATCCATTTGCAAGTTGAGGTCAAATGTATGTCAAGAACAATTGGAATAAATAGATTTGTTTGGCCGAAAAAACAAGATGAGTATTGGTATGATAATCTAGACATATTATGCACAATACATCCGCCTGTACCTATATCAAAACGGGCATTTTCTATTCAAGAAAAAGATGCTCTTACTGCCCAAAGCTATTTATGTTAAAATATACGCTTTTTTGTATTAAATTAAAAATAAATATGTTCAAAAAAAAAACTATCTGGGGGTGAAAAGATTAAATAAATAAATATAAAAAAACGCCATAACGTACTAACTTCGAACGATTATACTTCCAAAAATAATAGGAGTGACACCGATTTTTTTTTTGTGCAAATGTTAGACAAACATGTTGGTTATCAACCTAATTTAGTATCAGATCTCTGCTATGAGGGCGACAGTTGTAGTTAGGTTTTAAATATTTGTGTTTTTGTGAAATTTATCGAATAAAAGTTCCAGTATCTTCTGACGCCCTTATAGTGACACTGATTTTGATACATATTTTTGATGTATGTAAGTGTGGCTAGAAAATGATCTAAAAATGTTGGTGTCATCATGAAGGCGCTTTGAGAAAATTGGCCTTGAATATAGAAAAAAAATCATTTTCGGTCAATTTTAAACGGAGTTTGTGGGCTTCGCCCTCGTAGTGTCACCGATTTGACAGCTGTAACAGTATCTAACAGGACCATATAGTAATATGGAATTAAAAAATCCATGTCATTATAAGGGTGCTTCAAGCAACAAGCACATTAAAATCTGCAAATTTGAAAAACCAGCAAAAATGTGCCACGCCCCCTAAACAAAAAAAAATTGTTTTCTCAAAAACGGTGAGTCAGACAAAGCTCAAATTTCGGATTTACATTACATTCATGATAAGAAACAACCTATGTGAAAATAAAGAAAATTAAAAATCCCAACAATCACAACCTGCCTGATCCTTACAGACAATGGCTCTTAATCACTTCACGCAATGACAAGACACTTGTCCCCCGCTGTTCAGCCAGGATTACTTCCAATTTCCGAGTTGATAATCAAACCTTTATCTTCGTCAATCTGAGCTTCCCGTTTCCATGATCTGCGGTGGGAATAATTCCTGGGGGTATCTGAGCATTTTCCTGTTTCCTTCTGCCGCACCACGTCTAGTTTTTTTTTATTAAGTTTCTGATGAAACATGCGTGTATTTCTTATGTCACACAAGGTTTCGTTACAACAAAAAGGAAGCTTTTAAAAACCAGTTTATTTCAGGAAGCTGTTGTTTCCGCAGCAATTAGATGCTACCCTTGTACAAGATTTTCTTCAATTTTTTTTTTTCAAATCGTTTATCCTTATTTAATAGGGGCAAGACAAGGAAGGCATCATTTATTTGGATAAATAGATCAATAAATATATAAATAGATGAGAAAGAAGAAAATAGGTTTTTTAAAAAAACTACGATTAGGAGATGCGAAGTTCATTAGATGTAGTTAAATCTTTATGTACCTCAAAGTAGCTTAAGATATTTTTAAAGATTCTAAATTTTGAATCCATGTACGAATGTGAACATTAAATGAATGTAACTGTATTTGTGCAAGGAAGGCATCATTTATTCGGATGAATAGATCGATAAATATATAAATAGATGAGAAAGAAGAAAATAGATTTTTTTTTTAAACTATGATTAGGAGATGCGAAGTTCATTAGATGCAGTTAAATCTTTATGTACCTCAAAGTAGCTTAAGATACCGTTAAAGATTCTTTTTTAAAATTTTGAATCCATGTGCGAATGTGAAAATTAAATGAATGTAACTGTATTTGTGCTAGGAAGGCATCATTTATTCGGATGAATAGATCGATAAATATATAAATAGATGAGAAAGAAGAAAATAGATTTTTTTTAAAAACTATGATTAGGAGATGCGAAGTTCATTAGATGCAGTTAAATCTTTATGTACCTCAAAGTAGCTTAAGATACCTTTAAAGATTCTTTTTTAAAATTTTGAATCCATGTGCGAATGTGAAAATTAAATGAATGTAACTGTATTTGTGCTAGGAAGGCATCATTTATTCGGATGAATAGATCAATAAATATATAAATAGATGAGAAAGAAGAAAATAGATTTTTTAAAAACTTCGATTAGGAGAGGCGACGTTCATTAGATGTAGTTAAATCTTTATGTACCTCAGAGTAGCTTAAGATACCTTCAAATGTTCATTTTTAAAATTATGAATACATGTACGAATGTGAAAGTTAAATGAATGTAACTGTATCTGTGCCAGTTTTTAACATGATTTGAGACTGTGAGACGCAAAGGGATGTAAGTGGACGCTTTAATGTTTTGAGCAAAACGCGTTGAAAGTTTAGATCTTAGGTGGATTTTCATTGAATTTGATTCTATATCATGCTGCATAGCGATACACACCAGGGGTACTAGAATTATCTCCTACCCAAATCGTAGGAGAGGCCCTCCAAACATTTGTACTGGTTATTTCCAAATTTTTAATTTTTGCACTAACCTCTTTTTTCGTTTCACTGCCTCATTCGATTAGTCTTCAGCGACATTTATTCGGCGATTGCTGTGAGGATTTGGTAATATTAGATAGGTATCTATTAACGCTGAATCTGAATATGATCTTCCTTTCTTCCTTATCATGTTAGGATGTTTTGTCAAAGGAAAAATTACATATTTTCAAAAAAATGATGAATTTTTACTTTGAAATAGACTTTTTGCTTTTTTTTTTTTTTTTTTTTTTTGCACACTTATTCAAGCTTTATCTGATAATATGAAATTTTTTAATACCTTGACCGGTGCAGTGGACAAGAGCCTGAAGAAACAAATGTCTCATTGACAACTTGATTTTTAAGGAAATTTTATTTGCTACAAAACGAGAGATTTTTTTTTTAATTCAGTGTATAAATAATTTATTTAATAAGTTTTTACTGCAGGTTCCATGCCTTCAGAAACAACCCCTCTCTTCACCCTAGATTGCAAAAAATAATTGTTGTTTTTATAGTAATATGCTGTTTTTTCCTACAGTTTAATACTGCTCTGCTAAATAACAGAGAAAAACTGTAAAACTGTTTTAGATTGCGTAAAACGATGCGCAAAAGGTGTTTCTTTTCATACTTGAAGAGAAACTAATGAATTCAAGGTATCGACAGCCATGTTTGGTTAACACTTCGGGTGGGCTGAGGCAGGACTGCTCAGCTCTAATCCAAGTTAAAGGTAAGTGCTAGTTATATTATTCATTCCCTTTTCCTCAAAATGTAGTTTTCTTTATCATCGAGAATGTATGTAAAATAACAGTGCTTATTTTGAAATCGTAATTCGTATCCCAATATTCGTTAATGTTGACTTAGCAATTTCTTTTAGTTGCTAAATTGTGGCGATTGCTTTATAGCAAAAATCCAAGTAGGTGTTGTGATTCTGAATATTTTACTGCACATATGATAGTTTTTAAACATTTTCTGAAACTCAAATTTGATTTCAAACGAAATCAATTCCTTTCCTGATCGTATTTAAAGTTATTAGAACATTAGACTTTGTTTACGATTATATTTTGTGTTATATAGGATGTTAGTACTTAAAGTTTAAATCCTTATATTTTCTAATAAATTTTTAGCGGATTGCGATTGACTTCTTTCTTATGTTTTTCTTTTCTTTCTTATGTTCAATTTTAAGTTCTATAACAGTTTGCATATAACCATTTTATTTATAAACTTTACGTTATAGTGTCAGTAACTTTTATATCCTGCACATAATTCGATGAATAAAATGTAAATAAATAAAAAACAACGTGACTGAGAGACATGCAAACAGTATCAAGTTTACTGATATTTTTTGTTGAAGAATTTGCCACTCTGGATATACAATACTGTGGTGTCTGAACGACTCAAAATTCTCTGAAACCTGGAGCCAGCTTTGATACTTATCGATCAAAACTTAAATAATGATTAAAAAAATCATCAATGAAGCACTTCAAAAAAAAAAAAAAAACTAATAAAAAAATAAGTATGTTAAGATACAAACACGAAACCCTTGTGTTTTAAAAGTTTCATATTTGCGTCAGCAGGAAATTAAAGTTTTACTTCAGGAAAAATGCACTACACTGTAAAAAATCTCGGAAAACTCTCTGAATATACAAAAAAGCTTTCCGTAATAAACAGATTCGTACGCCCTCAGCAGTTTTCTGCTCTTATCAAATACCTTTCCCGTTTAACAAGAAAGTAAGAGTCGACGCCTGCGCAGCTCACACGGCAATTTTATAGTCCAAATACAAACTGAAACTCGTGAAAGCACTCAATGAAAACAAGTGCTGACTCATGTGCGAAGTAACACTCATCAAGGGGATTAGTAGAAGTTTTGTTCCTCGCATGAATTCACTGAAGATAATTCTAAAGTCTCATATTTTCTTGCTAATGTATCGTCATGAGATTGAATTTGAAGCTTTGGTCACTTATTTTTAAGTACGAAGTGCAACTTCTCGACGCATGCTCGCGGAAGGAATACAAACTGAAATTTAAAACCAAATAACTGCCGAGAGGACGCTATGTAAATTCGTTGCGTCGCATAACTTGTGTAGGTAATTTACGTTTTTCTTGGATACTTTTCTTCTTTCTACCAAATGGGTAATTTTTGTAGGCAGAATTTTATTCTGTCATAAAAATCACCTTTTTGGTGACCAAAGCCTGCAAAAGACCACCACCGACGAATAGGTAAGTCGCTTTGCAACTCTATTACTTTAAAGTGATTTAGTTCATATAAATCTCGTTAAAAAAAACTATTTTCCTCAGTATCATTTTTTCGTTGTGAACTATTGCAATTTGAAAATATTTTACATTACATAGAACACATATTTAAAGTGCAAGTGTGTCTAGTTTTATTCTGAAAATTTATGAATTGAAGATTATAAAAAACTTTAAATAAGTGTTATTGTGTACTTTGTTTTTATGTGTCAATCTCAGTTAATATTTGGCTGAACATTTATGTATCAAGCATTATGAATTAAATGTTATTATGCAAATTGTCAGGTTTGATAGTTCATCTTTAAAGTTGCATGTTTTCATTCTCTTGTAAACAGTGTAGCTAGATTGTATGAAGTAAAAAAAAAACTATCTCTTGTAATTAGGAACATAATGCTTCAGTATTATCTAAATGACGATATCTCTTTAAATATTTGCATTAGCGAAACGCTTTAAATTAGTTAAATGTGTATTAATTTCTTTAACAAATAGATTCATATATGTATTTAAAAGTGTCTTCATTTTTTTCGTTTTACGAGCCTCAATTTTACCAAAAGCAAAAAAAAAAAAAAAAAAAGACCTAATAAAATAAATAATTTTCTATTTTTACACCATATTAAAGTATTTGACTTATAATTTATATGATACTTTGATTTATAATGTATATGATACTTTGATTTATAATTTATGTTATACATGAAATATTATTTATTTCAGCAGAGCTTCATTAGTACGATTTATTTTAGTTGCAATGTACCTGCCCTTAAGGGAAAGAAGCTGCAAATATAACAAACAAGAATTATTTCTCAATGATATATTTTTGTATATATATGAAATACACAAGCAATGAATAGCAATGAGAAAAAGAAAATTAAAAGTAGCAATTATTAGAATAGAGTTGAAAGGTTGAATTCGGAGCTCATCAGCCGTGGAAGATTCGATAAATATGGTCAAAAGATCAAAAGATATTAAACTACTTACTAAATAGAGAGTGTTTAAGCTCTAATATATTCATTACATTGGGCCAAACGCACCATATGCTAAACTATATGCAATAAACAAGAGCTTAAACCTAAAATTAAAAGTAGAGGTTTTTTACCTCGGCTAAATTAAGAAACAAGTCCCTATAATTTGTCTTCCTCAGGACAGTACCTACTGCATGCATACTAGTTTAATGTAGGACAGTCAGGAGGAATGAGTCAGTGGCAAAAATGGAACAGCTGCATTTACATGCCAAAATAAAAAGTAATATTATTTCATATCATTGTTTTAAAAGTGATCATTTTTAAAAAAACTATGTTATTAATATACAATGTACTTATGGGGAGAAGACGAGGGGCGTTTACCACGCAGACTGTGCCATTGACATTTTCAGGGGGTTGCTTTTTTAAGGGAGGGGCACTTTGTAGCATTTTATGGGTGCACCATCACTCTTATGGTGGGGGGGGGATTCTCGTATATATGAAATGGAATAATCATGTAATAGAGTTCAATGTTTTAATAAATAATATATATACATTGCATTTTGCGCACACTAAAAATAAAATCAGTAACCTATTTTGAATAAGTATTATAGTTGTGATGAGCTGGAAAAGGGCAAGAACAGAAGAATCAACCCGAATGGTTCCAGCAGGGGGACTTGGTGTCATATATAAATTTATCAATTTCTCTGTTGGTACTTTTCGGTACACTTTGTTCGTCAGAGAAATTGACTTGAGGTGAACGAATTCCGGAACGCGAAGGGTAGGTAAGTCCTGTCAAATTTTATCCGAAGATAAAAGCTATCAAGTTTGATACAAAATATGTTTTTAAGTTCTGCATTAAAAATACAATATGTTGATAATTTTGTCTTGAAAATATTGAGAGAAAAACTGAAGTTTAATATTGTTAAACAAACAATCCCACTTTTGAGAAAGTACTCCCCTTCCATCCCCCGAAAATAACATTTCCTTCGTGGATATACTAGTTTAATGTAGGACAGTTAGGAGGAATGAGTCAGTGGCAAAAATGGAACAGCTGTATTTACATGCCGAAATAAAAAGTAATATTATTTCATGTCATCGTTTTAAAGGTGATCATTTTTTAAATACTATGTTATTAATATGCAATGCACATATGGGGAGAAGACGAGGGGCGTTCACCACGCAGACTGTGCCATTGACATTTTCAAGGGGTTGCTTTTTTTAAGGGGGGGGGGGCGCTTTATATCATTTTATGGGTGCACCATCACTCTTATGGTGTGGGGGGGGGGGACTCTCGTATATATGAAATGGAATAATCATGTAATAGAGTTCAATGTTTTAATAAATAAAATATATAATGCATTTTGCGCACACTCTAAAAATAAAATCAGTAACCTATTTTGATTACGTATCTATATTTGTGATAAACCGGAAAAGGGCAAGAACAGAAGAATAAACCCGAATGGTTCCAGCAGGGAGACTTTGGTGTCATATTTAAATTCATCAATTTCTCTGTTGGTACTTTTCGGTACACTTGGTTCGTCAAAGAAATTGACTTGATGTGAACGAATTTCGGAACGCAAAGTGTAGGTAAGTTCTGTCAAATTATATCCGAAAATAAAAGCTATCAAGTTTGATACAAGATATGTTTTTAAGTTCTGCATTAAAAATACAATATGTTGATAGTTTTGTCTTGAAAATATTGATCGAAAAACTGAAGTTTAAGACTGTTTAACAAACAATCCCCACTTTTCAGAAGGTACCCCCCCTCTCCAATTCCCCGACGATTTTGTGATTAGGAATGAAACTACTAGATTATTTCATAATTTTTCAAAAATTTATAACTGTGCATATGTTATGCTGTTAACCATGCTATTTGTCATTAGAAATTCAAATAAAAAAAAATCCACGAATGATTCTAAAATTGCTTGTATTATTGCTCTTAGATATGAAAGAATTGAAACTGATATGGTATGCAATACTATGATAAAGAATTATATTTTACAAAAAATCACGGAAAAAGGATTCCGAAATTCTCGGAAACGTTTTTGAAAATTGTTTGGAGAATTCCGAAATACTCGGAAACGTTTTCGAAACTTTTATGAACCACAGCTGCACAGAATACTCAGAAACATTTCTGGAAATTACGGAAAGAGGATTCCGAAATACTCAGAAACGTTTCTGAAAATTACAGAAAGAGGATTCCGAAATATTCAGACACGTTTCTGGACATTACAGAAAGAGAATTCCGAAATACTGAGAAACGTTTTTGAAACTTTCATGAACCACAGCTGCACGATATACTCAGAAACGTTTCCGTATTTTTTTTACAGTGTAGTACCATTGACTTGTGAACATGAAAATAATTTTAGAAACTAAAGGGTGTCCCAAAATTAACGCAAGGTTTGAATTTGCCGCCATTTTTACAATAAATGGTTGCCAACCCTGAAAAAAGAACAATTTGACAGCTGAGAGTTTAGGGTAATCAAAAATGGAGCGTTATACGATACAATAACGCGCTTTCATTATTGAACAATTGTTTCAAAAATAATGAAAGTTGAGGCTGGTCAAGCAGTTACTGTTATTGGCGCTCGGTATCGCAACACGGTAATTAAAAATGTTAAATCACACGATCTAGGGTGCCAATTCTGATGACCGAAATGAGAGAGTTCGCGACTAGGAAATGCTTTATGCAGTAATTGAAATGTTTCACTCTCTCTAGCTCTATGGTACAATAACACCCCATTTTTACTAACCCTAAACTCTCAACTGTCAAATTGTTCTTTTTTCATGGCTGCCAACAATTCATGGAAAAAAATGGTGGTAAATTCAAATCTTGCGTTAATTTTGGGACACCCTTTATATTCAAAGGCACTCGATGGGAGGTCACGGAAGTCTCTATGACCTCCCCAAAATGCCATATTGGGAAAATTTTGTCTGGCGATTCGGCAAATTTGGGACATAATTGTAATGTTGCAATTTTTGAATTCTCGAATGACCAAATTTCATTAGATATTGTACTTAATTATGCGTACTTAAGATTATAAGAAGTTCAAATTCTCCTGTAGTTCTCGAGCATCTAATTTTCTAAATGAGCATGTTCTTCAAGGCGAATAAAATATGACAAACAATGCATAATAATGTAAATATTCTACTTTAAATTAAAAAGCTGTAATTTTGACGAGAACGTAACACTGCCAGATCAAAAATGAAAAGCTGAAAATTTTAAAATATAGCCAAGCACGGCCTGAACTTGAATATGTTGGGAAGGCGTATAATCTCAATTTGCCGAATGGAACTTACATATTTGCCAATTAATAAAATACTGGCGGCATTATGTGCTGGTGCATGCACAACACTTGAAGGACAACACGGCAGGTTTTGGGCGGGTCGGCTTTACCTCCACCTACAGTGTGCTGCTATATTTCTAGTGATGTGCCGGATCGTTAAAAAAGTAGATCCGCGGATACGGATCCGGATCATTAGTGTCAAGGTCCGCGGATACGGATCTCAATTTTTTTTTTTACACAATTCAACTATCCAAGTGTAAAATTTGTTACGGAAGGTATTCCCGTCAGAATAATGGCAGTTTCTTCAAAAAATGTCAACTGCGTCAAAAATATAATGAAGACTATGATTTACTCTTTAAAGAAATCTCCGTTAAAATTGAAGGAGATTTGGAAGGAATGGGTCAGCGCTGCATTAATGCTTAGATGGAATGTGAAAAATTATTTCTAGCTTGCTTGGTAGATGTAGGATAACAAGAGTGAAAAGCTGCTACTGGACAGGCTAGAAATAATTTTTGCATTTTATTTCATTTATTTCAGCATAAATGCAGCGCTGACCCATTCCACCGAACCCCATTTCGACCGACGAAATACAGAGGCGGGAACACCTTTACAAACAGTAAATACAATACAGAATTTAGTCTCACTTTTTTGGAAAGATGCCGAGAAAAACAAAAATGAAGAATAACAGAAAACCCAAATCAATAACGAAAACTAATATTAAATTAAAAATTAAAAAACCAAAACATGTCCCAGAGAGTCGATCTAATATTAAGATGAATTTCGCGGGTCAGATTACACATTTGTTAACAAATATGAACTGACAGCAGGTAAAAATTTTAAATCATTGAGTTTTTTCTCCTTATCTTCCGACTATGAAACCGCAACCAATCACGCGTATAAAGGCTTAGAATTGCATTTAAAATTTACTTAACAAGATTATAGCTCCTACTATATATATCAGTTGGAAGTTTCAAATAAATATCAAATGCAGAAAACTTTGTTCTTTCAATTAGGGCCAACATTTTTAACGTACGGGTAAATTTTTACTACCCTAATTGTGAAAAACGTTAGGTCGGTTTTTAATTAATATCTCCGGTAATTAAAGTTCTACAAAAACGAGGCCAAGCTAAGAACACTTTCGATCAAGTCACCTTTTTGAACGAAAAATGAACTATCAAAATCGGTTTATCTGTTTAGGAGCTACGATGCCACAAAAAGACACACTGATACACACTTTTAAAAACTTATTTCCCCTTCCTTTTTTGCAACGGGGGGGGGGGGGGGGGATACAAATTGGCTTCTGAAATGATACCTTATAATTTAAATAGGGAATAAAACCTAATTTAAACGGAATTTAAGAGTCTTTTATTCAAATATTTAAAAATGTTTAGAATAGAAATGATCCGTTTTTGATCCGTCAAAAAAGTAACGGATACAGATACAGATCTTTATTTTCCCTCGGATATCCGCGGATACGAATGCCCGAAACATCACTATATATTTCCCGTTGAACGTTCGAAGTCAGGAATAAAAATAATGCCATTTTAGTGCTGCCATCTACGTTAGATTGTGTCACTTAAAACTAATACTTACATTAGGCACTATTCGGAAACTCAAACTAGGTTCCGAATATTCTAAAAGCTCTTGTTTTCGCGAGCCGTAATTTTCGCAAAAATGAAGATATCAGTGATTTCGTAAGTTGAAATTTTCACGATTTTTTTAAATGATTTTCATCGAAAATTCAAAAATCCTCCGTGAAAAAATATTTCACGCGGCTCAAATTTTCGCCATTACAACAGTCTAGTGAAAATAAATACCTTTACACTAGTAAGTTTCGTAAAAGTAAAAAAAATAGAAGAAGAAGAGAAAGAGGAGCATGAAGGAAATCTTAGCGCATCCAAAAAGTATAGTTAAAACAGAAAGAGACAAAAAATAATAACATAATTAAATAAATATTGAAAATTTTAAAATTGGAAAAAGAGGTTTTGCGATGGCGAAAATGCATGTCTATCAATCTTAAGTATATAACCTCAGAATGTAAAAATCAGCGAAAAAGTCACTTATACCATTGAAAAACATTAAATGATAAACGTTCAAAGGTGTGGGAAATTTTCGCAACGCGTTTTCAAAAGTTTCTTAATTCTTCAATGTCAATATAAAACATATTAAACCATATTTGATAAAAATCAAAAACATTGTCAAAAAATCCATATTTTCTTCAATAGAAAAGAGAAAGATTCATCGTCACATTCAGGTCTCTGATGATTCGTTATTTTATGTCTTTCTGCCGTATGCCGTATCTGCGCACAGTTCGTGCACAAATGTGCATTCGTAGCACAATATTTAATGATATTAAATGCTTTTGTAAAAATAACTACCTTTACCGCTTTTTCACCATCATATGCAATGTATAACCACAATGTAAATGAATATTTAGAGCTTTCTCATTGAGCAGCAAAGCCATTTTCCTTTCTGTAAATGTTTATATTTTACGGTGGCATTGCGTATTTGTGTTTGGATTATGTATAGAGCAATACAATAACAAATAATTATTATTCTGTAAAATTCTTAAACAAGTAAATACTTTAGCCACTAAACTTACGTTTAGTTACTAAACGTTTGATGAAAAAAAAATGCATAAGTGCATGTTAACAAGAATTTTATTTATTATACAACGAAATATTTCTGTGGCTCATTCAAGTTCCATTCGTTACATTTATAATAGGAAAGAAAAAACACTAAAAACATCTTTGGTAGAATGCTTTTAAAGATATTTCGATTGGCACTTCCTAACATTTTGAAAATGAGTTACAATCATTTAAACGCAGTTCTAAAAACATTCATATGTATCAGTTGCTTGCCAGATGTTTCATTTTTCTAATTTTAATAAAATTAAAACTCCAACCATGCATTTTTTTTTTCAGTTTTGAGAAATTAATATTACAGTTAAAATTTGGTAGATCATACATTTTGAAATGTTAAAAGTATCGATACAGATTGCTTTCTTGTGATGGAGGTTTGAAATACATGATTTAATGGATTCGCGTTACAGCCAATCGTTATAGGTTTGTCGTTCAACCTCTTTGATACAAGTTCGAACCAGTTATTTTGAATCCATTTAGCAGGGTACTAATATAATGTATGTATTTCTAAAAAGTACATTTAAGTACTAATTAACTCGAAACTTTCTTCAAAAAACTTTTTTACTTCTGACCACAGTACGTTTACAGCTTTTGTATAAAGTGATGCACAGACGATTTTTTTTTGTTTTCTCCCCCCCCCCCCTTTTTTTTTGATGATGAAGACTATTTCTTTAAGTTAACATTTTGTTTTGTTTTTAAATATATTTCTTAAAGTATATTTATTCATTTTTAAAATTATTTTTTCAGCGGGGGAAAAACAAACGATTTTGTTTTCATAATGTATTTTTTTAATGAGCTTATTATTTTTTTAAACTCTTTGTTGTTTCTTTTTGCAAGCGATTAAAATTATTTTCAACGAAAAATGATATATTAGCTGCTTTTCTTAAAAAGTGCTATTACTTTATTTGTTCGTTTATTTATTTTTTACGTATCTTTTTATTTAGATGAGCGATGCATATTTTGTTTTTAGAAATCGCTCAAAATGTTAAAAAGTTATAATTGATATAATTTGCAGTTTTTCAGCTAATCTAGAGAATATTGTTTTACTACAAAGTCGATGTTGGTACATGGGAAAGCAGGCTCGTTTAGTTGTGGACGGAACTTCTTGTTGTAATTTATTTGCAATTAAAAGTACAACTTTCTTAGAAAAGCTTTTTTTTTTTTTTTTTTCGAGATATTTTTTCGGATTATGAGGCTACTAAAATCGAGGATCCTGAAGGCTTGCTTTTATGACATGCATTTTATAGCTGTATTTTTAAAAAATATTATTATCAATTTTTGTGGTAATAGTTTTCATGGCATAATGTATTTACTGACTTCTCTGAAGGTTGTCAACAGAAATGGTTGTAAAATCATTTTATGGCTATCAAATGATCGTATAGTATTCAAACTTTTATTTTTTTTCTTAAAGTTACGATAAAAAGATTGACGAATTAGTAAATTAAGCAATTTTTACATGTTAAGTGATGGAAAGTTTTAGTAAAAAAATCAATAAGAAGACAAGCATCAGTTTTTTTAGCCTAAAAGTTTTTAATTTTCGTTTCAATAATGAAAACAGTTTTACTGCTTTGAATAAATACACTTTTTCTCTATTGTTTTGATACAGTGTAACAGTATTAAAAGTATGGCACGAAAATATATTTTGCTCACACATCTAACTCTGAAATTTTATCTTAGGAAGATGATGGAACTTCCTCGGTTACCTTTAGAAACATTGGAACGCAATTATTTTAAAAAAAATACACAATAACTTACAAAAGGCTTTGAACTCGAATTTTAAATACTAGAACATTTAAAATACTAGACATTAATACTGTAAATAAAGTACTGCAACGTTAAAAATACATATAAGTTTGTAATTTAATATTCAATTTATTAGCTGCTAAATTAAGTTATTTTCTATTCAAAATTTCATGTTAACTTTTGGGTATCACGGAAAAATCATTTTAAAATACTAATGTAGAAATTAATCGCAGAAAATATAGTCCGTATATTGAATGAAATTTATGTTTTATAAATCAAAAATTCAAATTAACATATAAGAGAATAAAGGTTTTGAAACACCAAACTTAGCATGTAGTGAAATAATCCAACGTATATTTTTATGGTAAAAAGGTTTAGGTTTCTATGAATGTTGTTTCAAAAAAATAAACAAAGAAAACAAACTACGTTTTGTGAGGGAACATTTATCTTTAAATAATCAAGAGTATAAATAAACATACATATATACAAAAATAAACATCACTATTTAATAACAAATCTCATTACTAAAATGATTATAATGAGGATTATCTGTCAACAAATCACTGCTGTGTGTTATTTGTTCTCTATTTATTAGCGTGTGAAAAAATATTTTTAAAAATTAAAATATTTGCACGTTGATGATGCAAAAGTTGCATTACGTTCAATTAAGACAAAACTGAAGTTGCAGTTAAAAGTATTGCCTCACCTGCGGTCGCTTTTCTTTCATCATTCAAAAAGAGTTATAACATTTCTTAATGATTAGTAGTATTATTACTTTTATTGAGGCATTTTTTTCATCAAGTAGCAGAAGTGTTCATCCAAACGCCATAAAAGCATAATGTAGGTAGTTAAAACCGCAGCACAAAACAACATATTTCTTCTCTCTTACATAATGAGCCGTTTATTCATCTTAGATAGGTATTTTTTGGCATACAATCCTCACTCGAAGATTTATCAATTATCACCTTGAAGCTATCTTTCAGTCTTTACTAAGAATTATTGTTGGTAGACGATGAAAACAGTCCAAGTATTGCAACTATGTATTGCTTGAAAACATTTGTTGGAACCCCTGCACAAAAAATGACGTATTTCCTTTAAAATTCTTACGTATGTACAGTTGATTCGTCTTAGATGGTGATTTTATGGCATATGATCCTCATTCGAAGATTTATGAACTATAACTTTGAAGCTATCTTTCAGTCTTTACTAAGAATTGTTGTTGGTGGACGATGAAAACAGATTTAAGTATTACAACTATGTACTATGTAAAAACACTTGTTGGATCCCCTGCGCAAAACGACGTATCTTATTTTAAACTCTACATATGTGCAATTGATTCGTCTTAGATGGTTATTTTATGGCATATAATCCTCATTCGATTTATCAACTATCACCTTGAAGCTATCTTCCAGTCTTTATTAAGAATTGTTTTGGCACCCTATTTTAAAAGTATTCCTATAGTATGTGAGTAAAAGACCTAGGACAATGTTCTTAGATCTATGGCTGCCTAGACATGTCGGTGACCGTGTGACCGACATGACGTCAGGAATCTCCAAACGGTGGCGGCTGTTAGTGTCTCGCTTGACTAGGAGCTTGCCTTCGATTTGAGTGTGACTTCGTGCTCTCTTCTAATGAACCTTTTTTGTAGAGGCGTAATCAACAGGTGCAATGGATGGACAAAACATACCATCAGGGTGACACAGTTGAATATATTAACCTGAAATGGATTAAAGTAATGAAAACTAACAATTGAAAAAGATAAAGGTTGCCTTCTAATGAAAAATAAACACCTAATTTATTTTCAGCAGAAATTCTATTAAAGTGTTCAACATTATTAATAATAATTACTTTTTTTTAAAAGATTCTGGTGGTGTTTTAATATCTTATGTCTGTAGTGTTTATGATAGCTCTCAAATTTGTGAACGATAAATTTTAAGGGGTACTTTTTCGTTATAGGTACGTCAAGACGCATTTTTAATCTTTGAGATGAATTTTAACTAGCTGCGTGGCCCAGTTTTGCCCGGTCTACCGTGAAAATAAAAACTGCGTCAAGTGACGTATATTCAGCAATCAGGCTTAAATAATAATAACAAAAAATTAATTAATTAAAAAAAAAACATCATTCAAAATTTCCCTCCCAAACAATGACGACAGATATTAAAATACTTTTAAGAAATTGAATCGAGGAAGATGGTTTTAAAAAGCGAAACCATGGAAACACAAAATAAAATAAGTTTAAGGAATTAAAATGCAAAAGAAACTGGTTAACAATTTGAATGGAAATGAAATTTTTTGAACTTGATTTAAAAAGGTTTGTAACTTTTTTTCCTTTCGAGATAGAAGCTAATTTTTCGACCAAAGGTCGAGATAGATCTGGAGGAGAGATATCGCTTTTTCCAATGGTGTCAAAAAGAAAACTGAGGGACAATTCCTTCACTTTTTGTTGATAAATATAATGAAGAAAGTAGTGCCTAAATTTCAGTTAAGCCAAAAAAAAAAAAAAAAAATTCGAGCTAAAAACGCAAATAACTCCCGCCGTAATTAAGTTAGAGCATTGAAAGAAATTGCCGGAAAATTCTACCCTTTCCAACGATATATAATATTAATATATGCAAGCAATTTTTTGCCTCCATATTCGAGAATTTATGTGAAAATTAGGCCTAAATTGGAATAAAAAAAGAACCACTGATCGATTATTTTTCGAACCGGTCTGCAAACCTTTCCGGTGCTAAAAGAAAGATACTGTGAAAATTTCAGCAAAATCGGCCGGGTAGTTTTCGAGTTTTGCGCGTTCACACAAACAGACGCTTTTTGGAGACTTTATTATAAAAATTTCATTTGTTGCCACCATGTTTGGTCAAATTTACGTAGAAGCTACGTATTTAGCGATACCATCCAATTTTTCATCTATTTAATGGACTTGTGAATAAAACAAGCCTTAAAACAAAAGTAAGTTCCATGAAAATAAAATTCACGAAATAATTAAATTAAGTCATTAAAACTAAAATAATCCGTTAAATAAAAGAAAAAGCTATGGAATAACGTGAAAATTCCGGCTAGAATAATTTGCTCAATCAACTTTAAATGCTCAATAAATATGCAGCATAATCAGCGAAGTAAAAATGTCAAGTCATAAATAAACATCAAACGTTCCATTAAAAGGCAGAAAACGAAGCATTAGAAAAAGAAGAGCAAACATGCCGACGACTTAAACAATATTTTTTTTTAATTTTCGTCCAGCTAAAAAGTCGTCAAGACAAATGACGTACCGACAACGGGAAAGTACCTTTCGAGGAAAATGCTTTTGGACAATAGTCAATGGGTACAAATCATTTCTGCTTTTATCATTGATTGAGGCTGTCAATAAATTCAGCCATTCAACGGTATATCATCTCAATAGTTTGTAGAGTGTACAAAAAACAAATGGTTTTGCAAATAATACAAGAAAAATGACTTTATGCAAAAAGGGGGGGGGATTTGTTTAGATTGTGAAATTTTACCTCCTTAATTATATCTCCAAATTGGTTCGATTTATTGCTTCTAACTGCCTTCTATTAAAGAAGACCATGGTTCATCCAGAAAGTTTTTCGCTGACACCTGACATGTTTCAGGCTCTTTCAGAGCATAAATTAAGTCGAATTAGAAGTCTGTAACAAACTCTTTCTTTAGATAGGGTACCAATCTCAGATCTGATGTTATTCCCTTTGATTGGGCAATCTTATTTAGTCCTAAGTGGTCTTCTAATAAGAAGAGTATCTGAGATCTTTGCTCAACCTAATGAGGATTGAGATCAAGACCCAAGTGGTAGAACTTTTCCCTCCAATAAATTTTTGCACCTGAGACATGTTAGGCGATACGTCAGCCAGAAATATCCTGGATATTTCTTGTACATATCATAGTAATATAGTCTATAACTACATCAAATTTGATGGGATCAATGCCCTATCTAGTGAGAATTAGGATCAAGGTAGAGAAATTTCTTTCGAAAACACTTTTACTTATCAAAAGTCTGAGACACATTACGTGAGTAGTCAAAAAGAAACATCCTGGATATTTCATAGCCTGTAATAATATCAAATCTGGGATCGGTGACCTATCCAATGAGGATTAGGATCAAGATACAGACATTTCCATCAAAAAAATAAATAAATAAACAAATAAAATAAAATAAATAAATAAATAAATAAATAACAAATAACTAAATGTTCTCCTGAGACGTGTTAGTCGTAACATCACCCAGAAACATCCTGGATAGTCCCTGACCTATAATAGTTACACGAAAAAAATATGTTACATGAAAAAAAAAAAAAGACTTCAATAAAGCACGATTTAGTAAAAACTATTGCGTACGCGTATTTTGGAATAAAAAGATATCTTCTTCTAAATGGAGGAAAGTTTTGTTCTTCTGACACTTCATAGTAATCTAATTGAAGCCATATTCTGTCAACCTTGTGTTTTAATAGTTTTGGTTTTTTTCACTTATTGCTTGTATACAAGAAAAGTATTCTTTACATCTCATAAGCAGAATAACTAATTACAAATAAAAATGTACAATGCTGAGAACTGTATCTTATCAAAACGAAAAGCATAATCTGTAAGATCATTTGTCTGTTTTATAACACAACAAATTTTGGAATTACCGTTTTTTTTGGGGGGGGACGAAATATGAGAACATTTCAAATGAGGCAGCCAGAAGCAAAGGGGTGTAAGTGAACATTTTCAAGTTTTGAGTAAAACGCGTTTAAAGTTGCGGGGCTCGGTAGGCTTTCATTGAAATTGTTTTCTAAATCATGCAGCAGAACCTACCAGGGCTACTTGTACTATTTCTAGTCCTAAGACAGAAGAGATGATCACACACCGTTTGTACTTGTTATCTCTAAATGTTTAATTTTGCCACTTAAATCCATTTGCTTCTCACTTCCTCAAATGTGAAACTAAAAAAGTTGTTACCTCTAGGACACCTTCTGCTGACTTAGATTCCCACACATAGAGCGGGAATTGCAGTAAAGAACCTACGGCAGCAGTAGTACTCATAATTCCCAACAGCCTGTTGAAATGACTTGCAGGAAACCTGTGAAGAAAAAAAATACATAGCTATTATCGAATTTGCGAAGCAAAGATACACTTTGTCGTTATAATGAGACTAGCGATCTTTGTTGTCTGTCAATTTCCGCACTATTCTTTTCCTGCCTCAGTTCGCAACTAACAAGGTGTACGAATCTTCTCAGACCACACTCGTAGTGAGAAAAACATATTACTGTCGTTAGTTGAATCTATCACCAGAATGGAAGCTGGATAACTCTAGGACCATATGTGAATACGGGCTTTAGCCTCCCCTTTTCTGTGAAAAGCCAGCAATGTGGTTTTCGTAATTGCTGAATTCTATTCGGAGTTGTACATCTGTTGTGCTTATAAAAATTCTCTATTTGGTGCGAAATGATGTTTCTGACCCTATAGCGAACCTTTTCCAACCACCCTGTCATCACAGTGTGAAATCCCAGACAGCAGAGAGTAGTCGCTTAACAATACTAACTAGATGGGCAGAAAACATATCTAAACGAACGTAAATAAAAAATGATACAATAAATTTGTTTCAAGAGACATGGGGGGGGGGGGAATAATAGATTCTATAATCTATATTTTTAATTTTTTATGTATTTTTTTAAATTCTTTTTTTCATATATCAGTTAAAATCTTTAAAATATGAAACCTTCCTTAAGCAAGGAGAAGAAAGCATAAGTGGGCTATAATTTAAGAGTGTTTCACAGATATTTTAAAATATGTTTCATAGATTTGATGTGTTTCACAGATATATTGAAAAAATAGCACTGGATTCAATATAAGCTTTGATTAACATAACAATGAACTTTGATTAACATAAGACATTTAAACCAAAATTTGTAAAGAAAAAAACTTCAGGTATATACTAACCGAATCCTTAGATAAGCGGTGGCAACTGCGACGTGGAACGACCGTAGAATGGTTGTAAAAAATATAGAAATATACACTGAAACATCATTTTCAAAAAACTTGCATAGCTGGACAATGGCCTGAGCTGCAGTGGTAAACAACATTGGCCAGAAGCCTGACCGCAACATGATCAGCTTTCTTTTATCATAGTCAGGCTCTAAATTCAAGAATAAATTACAACTAAATTTATATATATAATTTGCAATATATTTTAACATACAGAATAAGAAATAACAACACACAGTTTAGTTACACAAAATTGCAAATTACTGCATACACATGTTTCAGGGTTACAAGGGAGCCGTTTTTCAATGCAAAGTAACTGAACTGATGGAAAGAAAAGACCATCTCAAAAAGCATTTTCTTCTTAATACAGTTTGGCTTTTTAGTTTTTTGGCTTTTGTGGGATGTCTTTTCACCCATAAACTCACTTGTTTAGCATTGGAAAAATGGTTCCTTGTAACCCCGAAACTCGTGTATGCAGAAATCTGCAATTTTGTGCAATTAAACGTTGTTATTTCTTATTTTACTTTTCAAGCACAAATATTCAGCTTCATACGATAGAACGTCAAAAATTTGAATCGGTTGGAACTGTGGGTATGTCGGATTTTCAAATTGTTCGGATTTCCGAAAATAACCAAGAAAATACCGTTTAGGAAAATGTACATGAAATGAAGTAATTATATAATGTGTACGTTCATAACATGCAATACAGTACAAACTGCTACAGTATTCAGTTACATTTTTTTTTAACAAAATGTAACAAAAATTAACTGTCCTTGTTTTACTGAAAATAAAGGCATACTGCATTTATTCTGAGGAACTGCTAAACAGAAAGTAAACTAAGAAACTTAAATGAACTTCAGAAAAATACACTGACGTCACACAATCAAAGTTGAAATAGTGCAAAACTGCCCTTCATATTTCTTATTGGGAGATTGATATCTCCCATCGCTCTTTCTGGGAAGAACTTTCATTTGTGACTAAAAAATTCTCACTGTGGAACTTTATTTTCGCGTATTCCAATCTCCCATGTGGTGAAATCCGGGTTATTTTCATAGCAAATATAATACTCCACTTCTATTACTTAGTTCCATTTCTTAAAGCATTGTATGTAATTATTTATTTTAGGAAATGTATTGGTTTCTCAGTGATTTTCGGAATTATGGGAGTTTGTTCGAATTATCGGGGTTTCGAATTTTTGATTTTCTACTGTACATGATAAGCCGTTGATTTCATAATTTGAAAGGTTTTTGTAGTGATTGTAAAAGCATGAATTGATTTACCTTGAGCTGCTGAATTCAGAGTTCTGTCCATTACTATACCCGCAATGGGTGCCAAAATTAATGATGAAACTTGACATAGTCCATAAATCTGTGTGTACCTACTTACTATACAAAAAATAAATCAGATTATTTCAGTACGTTTTATGTCTTGTTTCATTTATCAAACTTTTAAATAGAAAAATCTACACAAAACAAGAAATAAAATGAAGCCCCTATTTTACATCCCCAAATCTACATTTTCCCCGCATTTCACGTTTTTTTAAACATTAGATCCCAGTTTTCCGTATACTGATAATGTTAATTTATCCCGGATAAAAATTTTGTTATTTGTGAATTTCCCGCATTTTACGTTTTCCCTTGAAAATTTAAAAGAGAGAGAGAGAGAGAGAGAGAGAAAAGATAAACGCGGTCTGAAGTAAGCAATATGTTTCCTTTTGTGCTTTTTGAAAGCTAATCCACGCTGTTGAAAGTTAATCTATGAAAACAGAAATGCTACTGCTCCAATCATAGCCGACCTTAGATCTTTTCGTATGCTAATGAATATGAACAAGAAGATCCTGAAGCACAGCCCCAGCATTGCATTAAAGAGAGCTTAAAAAAATTTTCTTCCTCATAAAGACCAAAAAAAAAAAAAAAGGTGAAGTATTTCAGTCCTGGAAGATGCTGCATTTACTTTGAACTCGTGAATCAAAAAGCAATCCACTATTTTAGACTACTTTTACCTAAATGCCCAAATTCGCAACTAAATGTGCTAAAAAGATCTAAAATGGTTTGTATAGTAATGTTCTTTCGTAAAATATTAATATTATACCTTTTATAAGAGTCATCTTTACTACATTATTTTTGAGCAATCACGAATTGCTTATTGTTTTCATTGTCCTTTGAATGACGTTCCTATGACTTTATTTTCCCCCGTCTTCCTCTGCATCACCACCGTCGATCGGCCCCTCTCGAAGCTGCTCCTCCAGCGAAAACCGTCTCCAGGTTGCGTCTATATATCCTACACACACGTGCGTGCGCATGACGCGAACATACACACATGCATACCTACACACATGAATGCCAGACACTGTAGCATACATATACACACACGCCTACATACACGCGTGCGAATACCTACACACACACGTGCGAACGCCTACACACACACGTGCGAACGCCTACACACACGCGCGCGCAAATACACACACACAATCGCGCAAATACACACACACAATCGCGCGCGTACATACACACGCATACGCCTACACAAAGATACACACGCCCGTGATTGCGAAAAACATATAATTTGAATTTAAAATGCTAAAAATTTAAATTTTCTTTTTTTTTTCTGTTTGATTTTTGCTTTCTATGTATTTTCCGTGTTTTGTGCTTTTTTTTTAACCCAGACCTTCGAGAAACGCAAAATCAGCGTTTCACTGTACTTATAAAGGTGTTCGTCTCTTTGCAAATGCTGCGTTACAGTACCAAATAATATAGAAGAATTTTTACGTACATTAAGATCCTCTGCCTCTATTTTATGCCAATGTCCTTAAAATGTATGAAATTCTGCAATACTTAAAAGGTTCTGCCGCTGTATAGAAACTTATGAGGAACCCTAAAAGGGCCGTCAGTTATTTCAACTTCTCTTTTCGAAAGTTAATTATCTAATTTATTTCGAGCTCGAAAATATTCTTTAGTTGTTCTGACATCACTATCCAAAGAACGGTCAGATTTAGAGATCATCCCCGTAATATATGGGGCATTCCATTTCATAAAATTCTATTTGTTGCATGAAAAACTTATTATTAACACTTGAAATGCCCTAATTTATTTCAACTAATCTTTCCAAAAGTCAGTTTACTAATAATATAAGATATCAATGCGAATTTCTACCCCCATAACGGATTTTTTGTTCGTGATTATGATTAAAGAAATATGTTTCTGTCGAGTTGGTGACGGCCGCCGTAGGCAGCTAATCTAGCCTCTGTGGCTGCTCTTATCCATATAAAGACTATTATGACATCATCCCCCAGATGATTACTTCTGGCTGCGCTCCTGCATGAGACTATGTCCAAAATAATCCAATTACCTTAAGAACTACGAAAGGTGGACACGTAGAAGCGCATTTAACGTTGCAAAAACGGTTTAAACGATCAAAATTTTTCTTGAATAAGTTGAATAGTTAAACCTGAAGTAGGGGAATGCGAAGCGAAGTGAAATGGCGGGACCAAGTGAAAAGGTGAAATATTTACTCAGCGTTTAGCGCCACCTATCTGGTAATATTTTAACAATGTGTATATAATGTGCATATACAATACAATGTGCATATGTAGTCTATTTCAGTCAGGAAAAAAATATCGCCGAATATTAAAGCATATATAATACAGGCAATTTTCAAAAATGGATACTCTAATTATAATAATGTTGAAAGTTAAAAATTATTTTTTAAATTATAAAATAATAAAGTTCTTGTTATTAACATTCTAAGTATTAATTTAGACCTTCTAATATGCAGTGCAATATTTATTTAGTTAATTGTAAGCTTATTTGTGTTTTAAATATTTAGTCGAGTACATGCGAGGCAAAGTGGATGCGGCAAAGTGAAACAGCTTTTTCATTTACTCACTCACTCAATTGCTAAAATACTTACGTGTTCATGCACTAATTAATTCATTTGCATTCCTTCATTTAGTAATTCACTTATTTATTCATTCATTCTCTTATTTTCTTATTCATTCATTCTTTCACTCATTCATTCATTTTTCTTCATACATTAATTAATTAATTAAATTATTCATTTATTGTTTCCTTTTCTTTTCATTTATTCATTCTTTCCTTTATTTTCTAATTTATTTTATAAAAAAATAGCTTTAATAATCGAATAGAAAATATTTCATTAGAAAAACATTTCATTTTTCACTTTGCCCCATGGAAAAAAAAGTTCCAAAGAAATTTTGCACTATTCCTTGAAGGCTCAAAACTGCTACCAAAAATTAAAAATAATGTTTCAATGAAATCTTTATTGTAAAATACAATGTTCTTTCCTTTTGTACTGTAATTTTCAAAACAAATTTCCAATGTTTTCCATTTGAAAAAGCTCACTCATCTTAGCCATTTCACTTTGCCCCACATTCCCCCACTTATTTTTTTTAATGAAATTTCTTTATCAGTGCAAGATTTTACAAGCATCCTGTACAACACTCCGACCAAATTTCAAGAAATTTCTCTCAAAATGTATTTAAAAAATTGCACATTCCGCTAAAGTACTAAATAAATGACATTTTCGCAAATGAAAGGAATATATATTGTTACACGTTCGATGCAACTTCACACTTCCTTTGAATGACGACACAGTTCTTGAGAAAACACTGGAGATTTATTTACAACTATGTACAAGAAATATCGTTAACAACTGCTAAATTCACCATAGCAATTAGGCAAATATCAATTAACACCGTATACACAACGATAGCACACGTAATTACATTCAAATACGCAAAAAACATAGCGAAATGCCTCACAATAAACAGAGCAACGCTCAGACGAATCTCAGACAGCTAAAAGCATATAGACCGGGATCTGAAGGGGGTTGAGCATGCATGGAAAGGCTGACGCAATATTATTTCTGATTATTGTTACAGGCACGATGGTGATTATGAAACCACATGTCGTCGCCACCCTGGGTGGTAGACAACACCGGGGGAGGGGGGAAAGCAGTGGGGGAGCCGTTTTCTAAAACACTCATAACTCGCGAACTATTTGAGATAAAACACTCAAAAAAGTGGCAATGGACGCAACAAAACAAGGGTTTCATAAAAGCTAAATATGATTATGGACCTATCTTTGTTGGTTTCTGAGTAAAATTCCATTTTTCGCAAACAAGCAAAATTTTTGAATAAAATGCGCAAAACAAACTTTTTTTGACCAAAATAAATTCCAAATCAAAACTGTTTGATTATTTTTTCAAATGAAGTCCAAAATATCATTATTCAGTTTGTTAAAATCATTTAAGTACTGTTAACGCGTTGAAAAACAAAATGACAGCAGCAAGTTCGAACAGGATTGGCATTATAGTTCAGGATCTGAAGGGGTATTTTGAGCATGCATGGAAGACCTGACGCAAAATTATTTCTGATTAATGTCACAGGCACTATAGTGATTATGAAACCACATGTCTTCGCCCCCCTGGATGGTCGACAACCCCGGGGGAGGGGGGAGGCAGTGGGGGGAGCCGTTTGCTAAAACACTCATAACTCGCGAACTATTTGAAACAAAACACTGAAAAAAGTGGCAATCGACGCAACAAAACAAGGGCTTCATAAAAGCTAAATATGACTATGATCATATCTTTGTTAATTTCTGAGTAAAATTCTATTTTTCGCAAACAAGCAAAAAATTTGAATAAAATACGCATTTTTTTTTTTCAAATTATCAAAATTATTTAACTGTTTAAGTAACCAATAAAATCTGAAATATCACTATCCAGTTTGTTTAAAATTACTTAAATATTATCAAAGCGTTGAAAAGTGAAATAAAAGCAAGCTCAAAAAGCATTTGAGGTAATTCACAAAAGGAAAAAAAAAAAAAAAAAAAAAACAAGTTTGCGGAATGTACCTTGAAGACTCGACATAAACCAAAGTAAATTTTGTGGCTCTCCTGTTTTGGTGGTTCTATTTCGTAATATTATCAAAACAATGTCCCAGTTAAGTAATTACTTAATTACTTAACCTTTAACGCATTATAGCTGCTTAGTATATGTCACAATGGGACTTTTTTAAAAATTAAAACATGCAAGTTTGCAAGTACGAAGTAATTACGGAAAGGATAAATGATCAGGATAACCCTTTTGCAGATTTTACACCTGAGTTATGAAACATAGTGAGCGAGGCTATTGCCACATAAGCAGCATCAAAATTTCAGTGGAACGTTCAAGAAAATGTGAATAGTCTCTTATCCAGAGAAGTCCTGCAATGGCAATGTCTTCAATAGCAACTGCAAAACAGCAAAAGAAAACCAAAAAAACATTTAACCTGGGAAACGTTTGCTCAAAAGTGATGTTAGTACATCTAAAAATCATTCTCATACAATAAGCCCAATGCTAGGTTAGGTTCATCAGAATGGCTCACTGAAGCAAAGCGTGAGGTCTGATTTCGTGAATGTAATTGAAAATGATACTTCTTGCAGCAAAACTCTGGAAGAAGCACCCTATTTTAAGAACAAAGTTCAAGTTATCGATGGAATGAATGACTCTGGTCCATAATGTCCCAAACACTACTTTTAAATGTAGCAAAGATTTTGCAGGTCTCCAAATAAAAAAAATAATAAATTTTTCTCTCCAATTGTCAAACTACACGAGTGGACCTTAAACACGATCGGTACATCTCACTGTCGTTTTCATAACTTGAAAACCAGAAGTTCCGGAAAGTACATTACAATAATTTCTTGTCATTTCCATCAGAAATAAATATAATATCAGCTCTTTACCATGCTCCTGCAATTCTTTCCAACATGTGCTAAGAAGTATTGCTCAATACTGTACTATTGAATCAATTCCCCTGTACCTTAGCAGTGCCTTTAGATGTAACCAAGTTTGGGTTTCACTTGAATGAAAATAAATCAATAAAGCCCCACACCTTATGATGCAGCCAGTGTTACCAGATAGTTTAATTCCACTCTGCGCAGGCAAAAGCTGTAAATAATCTTGTAATTGTTTTATTAATAATTCATCTTGCTGTAAATACTGTGCTTTTAAGACTAAAGCAAAAATCCATAAACTACAAAATACTCGGAAGAGAACGATTCAATAGAACAATTACAAGTCAACAAAAAAGAGTATGATCCAGCTTTCAGAATTTCTGATATAGTAATGCTTTATGTATGCATATTGATATTCTACAATTATTTTTTAATGCGCTATATTTTACTAATTTTATTTAATTAGTTTTCTTAGAACTCTAGTGTATAATTTTATATTTATATTCGTTTTCATAAAAGCTCAAGCTTCTCATTTTTTATATTGATTTAGTGCATATTATTTCTTGTTTCATTGTTCTTTGTTGAGTAAATTATAAAAAGCAATATCCGCAAAACAGTACCCGCAATACCCGCAATATTCTTTTGTGCAAATTGAAAACACAAATTAATAGAAATAAATTAAAATTATATATATAATAAAACTACTCTGGGCCTGGTTCCCTAGTTCCTCTCAAATTTAAAGCAGTACATAACAAAATTAAAGCCATAGTTAAATACTTTGCAATTAGAATAAGTTTGTAAACTGAAGAATGAATAGTTCGTCATAAGGATAATAAGGCTATTTTTTTCTCCTTAGCATACTGCCGTTTTGTTCAATGCGCTAACTTAGGCAAGTGCTTGCATTTTCTATTTCGCTTTTTAACGCTCACGTTGGTAATAATTAAGTAGTTTTAAACAAACTGAATAATGAAATTTCAGGTTTTATTGATTCCCTACACGGTTAAATAATTTTAAAAAAGAACTTATCTTCGACAAAAAAGCTTTTTGTATTTTATTCAAAATTTTTGCATGGCTGCTAAAAAAGGAATTTTAATTAAAAACCAACAAAGATAAGACCATAAACATATTTAGGTTTTTCAAGTCCTTGTTCTGTTGCATCTTTTGCCACTTTTTTCAGTGTTTTATTTCAAATAGTTCGCGAGTTATGAGTGTTTTAGCAAACGGCTCCCCCACTGCTTTCCCCCTCCCCCGGGGTTGTCGACCATCCAGGGGGGCGAAGACATGTGGTTTCATATTCACTATAGTGCTTGTGACATTAATCAGAAATAGTTTTGCGTCAAGTCTTCCATGCATGTTAAAAATACCCCTTCAGATCCTGAACTATAATACAAATCGTGTTCGAGCTTGCTACTGTCATTTTGTTTTTCAACGCGTTAACAGTACTTAAATCATTTTAACAAACTGAATAATGATATTTTGGACATTATTTGAAAAAAAAATCAAACAATTTTGATTCGGAATTTATTTTGGTCAAAAAGTTTGTTTTGCGCATTTTATTCAAAAATTTTGCTTGTTTGCGAAAAATGGAATTTTACTCAGAAACCAACAAAGATAGGTCCATAATTATATTTAGCTTTTATGAAGCACTTGTTTTGTTGCGTCGATTGCCACTTTTTTCAGTGTTTTATCTCAAATAGTTCGCGAGTTATGAGTGTTTTAGAAAACGGTTCCCCCACTGCTTTCCCCCTCCCCCGGGGATGTCGACCACCCAGGGGGGCGACGACATGTGGTTTCATAATCACCATCGTGCCTGTAACAATAATCAGAAATAATATTGCGTCAGCCTTTCCATGTATGCTCAACCCCCTTCAGATCCTGGACTAATAACTAAAACTTTATCACGCGCGGAGGCTATTTATAAATCCTAGAGAAGTTTCGACAAAATTCGAAATGCTTCTCGTATTTTCTTTTTATTCCATTCACAAATATTATCTGGGGACCATATACTTCAGTCGAATGTTAGGGGGTTGTATGTACATTACAAGAAACTATTTACAAGTTACGTTACTAAGATAATTTTAGATGAAAAATAATGGAATAAACGCCAAATTTAGGTAGATTACAACAAATTAATCATGAGAATAATTACTATTTACAGAATTTGTAACAATATTTATGAATAAGCAAAGACGTACTTCTAATAATAGTTTTTACGTTAACACCCACCTGTATGTACGTCGGAACTTATTCGCTCCATCCATAAGTGCAGTGATCCAGAATAATTGAGTGTTGCCAACAGGAGCCAGGAAAACCAATACTGGTGCAAGGAAAATGAGAATGACGTCAGAGCTACTCGGAAAGGAAGCTGGTCTTCAACTGGAACTACTGCGGATGATTCTTTTTCGACGATGTTCTGCACGACTGAATGCAACGATAAAATTCATTCACGAGTTTAATTAGTAAGAAACGTTTGGCAGCAATATTGGATGAGAAGGATGCTAGAATCTTAGCTGGTTAATGAATAGAGAAGGAAAAAGCTTTAAGCACTCTAAAGCGGATGCAGGATAAGCCGTGTAGTCGCAGGCTGACAAACAAACAAACATGCGAAAATAATACAAGCATATCGCTAAAATGGTGTGAACCTTAGAGTAGGAATTAGTAAATGTAGGGGAACTAGTCCAATCATTGGCTAAATAAAAGCTTGGGCAAAGAGCTCAAGTCACGTGACTCAAAAACGACGAATGTTTGACACGATTTGCGGGAAACTAGCAAAGGAGGCCTGATTTCCTCCAATGATTTGCTTTAAAATGTATCACGTGCCTCGGGGTCTTTCCTTCACGAATGAAAGTTTTCACTCCCCCATTTATTCCCTTCCCAATGGTATGAACTATGGAACGTGAAGACCCTTTTTAAACTGTGACAGATTACTTTAATCTTCTTGAACAAAAATGCAATGTTAAATGAGCGCAAACTCGAAAAGAAAAACATTTAATGGCATATAATAAGCGGAAATTTAAATTCAAACTGTGCACTTCATTTCGTTTAAGTAGAACGGAGGATAGTACTTATATTTACCTTTTTTAGTTTAAGGTTTTTTAGTAAATAATGGGAAGTGGCAGAATAATTACAAATACAAATGGAGAGGTCGCGAAATTCAATCAATGGCTAAATTTATTAGCATATACTTTTATACGTTTGATCGCATAGAAGAAAGACAAATTTAATTCAAAATTTATATTTCGTTTCTTCTAAGTACAATTGAGGGATAATTCATATATTCACTCTTTTAACTTAAGCTTTGTAGTAAAAATTGAAAGTGGTTGATTAATTATAACTACAAATAGATAAGTCGCAAGATTCAATTTACGACTTGTAAAAGAAAGAAAAATGAATTGCATAGTTCTCTTTAAGAAACATAGTTTTATTGAGACATAGTAATAAAAAGTAACCCTGAAAAACTGAGAAAAAAAAAATATGTAAAACAACAAAAATGTGTTTTTCTAATGTTAGTTTTCTTTGTTTGTTTAAAAAAAAAATTAGCATATACTTTATATAATTTGCATCAAAAAACGAAGAGAAAATTTATACACATATGCAGAAATATTAATACTATTTATTCAGTTAAAAGTCGTGGAAACAAAATCAACATTGCGGGCAAAACAAGTCGATTTTTTAAAAAATTTTGATCCAAATCCAAAATTCGTGCTATTGAAACTATAGGTTTGAAATTTAGTGAATAAGCTGGGGGAAAAAATCAAAATTTTGCTGTAGTTAACACCAGCTTATTTTGTCTCAATTGGTATGTACTGTAAAGAAACACATTTTGACATTTCATCCGAAGAAATACCTTCTCTATTGCTTCTATTGGAGGTTGAGCAAACTGGCTGTATTTCTCTAAGCATTTCATCTCTCTCATTTTACAACTAAACTTTTTCTGGGATAAAACTCGAGCTAAAAGAAAAACTTCATGGTGTCCTTCATTACGCAAACAACTTCCGTTGCATGTTAAAATTAAAGTTTCATTTTTTGCTAAATATTCATCAAAAATAAACATTTCATTGACAAAAAAGAAAGATGAATTTTCGAAGTAAACTCACACAAGAAAACACGCGACGCTTTTTTTTTTGTTTTTTTTGTTTTTTTTTAATGATTGGAAGAAAATCATCCCTGCATTCTGCATTGTAATGTGTACTTTCACATTGAGTGTTTCTGTGAACTTAAGATTAAATGCTTGTGAATAAAGTCATTCTTACTCATAGTAAAAGTATAAGTTTAACCCATTAAAATTTATATACAAATTAATTTTTGAAGATTTCAAAAATATTTTGGGCTTAGTACGGACATTTTTTGAATACCGTATTTGGGGCTATACAATGTCAGAACTATGAAGAATAGTAAAACTGAACATTTTATAAATTTGTCACTTTTTCTTTAAGTGGGAAAAAAGGAATAAGAGAAAATATTTTGATTTCAGAAAAACATTTTAAAATGAATTTGTGGTTGGAAAACATGTCAAAGAATTGCCTCTACTTGAACAGAATCACAAATGAAAATAAATAGAGAAATAAATTTGTTCACTATTAAAACTTATGAATGTCTTTTAAAAACAACTTATGGTTTTTATGTGCCAGAAAAATTAGGTTAAACGTTTTTGAAAAATCTTTAACATGGCGCAGAAAACAAATTAGCATAAATTACAAGTAAAACCTTCAAATATAACTATAATTCGAAAAGTTTTTTTTTTTTTTTTTTTTAACAAACAGCTGAGCTGAGCCCGAATTTTTTTAACTTTGAGATAAACTTTATATACTGGTAACTATTAACCCAATTTTGCAAATTATTGTAACTAAAATATCATTTTCTTCTATTCTACATTTGCTTTTTCTCCAATACGGAAAAAGTATTTCATGGGGTAAATTTAACATCTCACAGTATGCGTTCATGTTTCAATCAATAGATGGCAGCACTACAATTCTCGTTAATATCATAGTTATTAGCAAAAGCATAAGAGGATACTTTTGAATCTATCCATAATACATGTTTTCTCAGTGCGGAGGAGGGGGGGGGGGGAATGAAAAATTGCATGATTATTGCCAAACAAAATTTTAAACTTTCTTAAGTTTTAATGAGCTGCAAAATCGGTCAATTTTTTCCGCACACAACCACAACTTTCTTATTTTCAGAAAATACTGAAAATAGATGTGTGGAAAACAGTCTTCTCTCATTGATTCAATGGCTAAAAAGTGAGTCAAAAATCATTAGTTTTCATCACAAAGCTACAAAAAAGTTAGGGGAGCAAGCAAAAAAAGTGCAGAAACCAATGCAAATTGTAAGTATATAAAATGGAGAATACACGTGTAGCAAAATACAATGCAGCCAAAAGATGCAAAAATAATTTGTATGAGAATTTTAAGTCCTTTAAACGGTAAAAAAGGGCAATGACGAAATACGCCTCGTTTGGAAATGATATAGGATGATTAATAAGTCGTTTTCACACCTGTGTTGTGTTGTATAAATGCGAAAACGTTAAGTTGAAGAAAGTTTTCCACAATAAGGGTACATGAGGTCTGACATTATGATGTCTAACAAAAAGGAATCACCTATTACAGCAGCGTGTGATATGACATGAGGCTCAGAGTCTCGTCTGTTCTAACCACTTAACTAAATTGCCTGTAATATGGTCTTTCTCGAACGAAAATGTTGTTCTTTCGACTGCTATTTTTTCGCTAAACCAAAAACACGTCTGATATCACTTTGTAAACTGAATCGGGCCTCGTCAGTGAGCAGCAGTTGTCTCCAACGACTTTGATTCAAAGCTCAATGTCGTCACCGAAGGGTTCTGGGTTAGATGCCAGCCGGTCAAAGATGCTTCGTGTTTTTTTAATGGTGACTAGTAGGGTTTCCATTCCCGCGCCGAATTCAGTCCCGCGTGATTTCGGGATTCGAGAGAGCAAATCCCGCGGGATCCCGCGAGAATGAATTGATTTTTCTAAAAGTTAAACTTTAGTGTCAAATAGAAAAATTTGTGCTTTTTAGGAATGGTAACTTTTGTTACTTGAACTAATAGTTTTCTCGAATTCTATTTGTAGCATACTGCAAAGTCACATACCAATTAGCCACTATCATTTGGTATGCGAAATTGCGCCCTCCGCTTTGTATGGGATAGGAAGGGATTTTTGCTCAAAAAATAATGTAATTGGTGAAAACGTGTGCCATATGGTTCCACTGCAGTTGGTTTTTACAGAGTTTAAATAATTGTAGACATTTAGTAAAGCATCTCCATAAAGTTCCTCACGTTCTAAAAGTAGATTTTTCTTTTCTTATGGGAGTCATGCTTGGCTTTTGCACAAGAACTGCAAATTTCGACAAAAACGATATCTATTATAAATGTACACTATTTTTATTGTGTTTTTAAAGGGTAAATCCATCTTTCATCCTATGAGACACAAAGTTTCTCCTGCTCTTCTTGCTGAAATACGAGGAAGGTGATTCAAATTTAAAATGATGCTTGTGAAAATATTCGTTTTATGAGCGGCAAAAGTTTGAAAATGCTTTCATGGAAAATCTTTACGGGACTGGAAATATTGCGGGATTTTGCTCTCAATCCCGCGGGATTAATCCCGCTAAATATAATGCGGAAACCCGCGGGATTCGGGATTGGAAACCCTATGTTGCACGTTCAATATGTCGTGGTAACTAAATCCTCCAAGTGAATCGATAACTCTGGGGGGTGCTGGACCAGAGATTGCTCGACTTCTGTTCCAGATAAAAGACAGAGTTGTCTTCTGGGCCCCTTCCAACCGGTTAAACTACAAAAAGTGGCAGGCACGGGGTAACGTGGAATATAATATGTTAACAGAAAACAGACCGTTGGTCTACGTGCATACATACATATCTGATGAAGCCTATTTCGGATGACGTGCGATCCTCGCCCTTTTATCTAACGAAACTGTCTTTGCAGCTGAGTAGCATGATTGTTCTGTCTTGACAAGCTGATAAAGGGATTTAACGATTGTCATTTGCTGTGATAACAAGTGCACGATCTTGTTCTGATTCATGTATCATAATTCCAGTTTCTTAGAATCGACTACAGTCTTGCAAAGCTGCTGAAAGGGTTTAGCGATCTTCCTTTGCTGTGATAACAAGTGGACGATCTTGTTCTGATTCATGCGTCATATTTCCAGTTTCTTAGAATCGACCAGTCTTGCAAAGCTGCTGAAAGGATTTTGCGATCGTCCTTTGCTGTGATAACAAGTGAACGATCTTGTTCTAATTATGTCTCGTTTTTCCAGTTTCTTGGAATCGACTACAGTTTCGTGAAGCTGCTAAAAGGATTTATTAATCGTCATTTGCTGTGATAACGAGTGGACGATCTTGTTCTGATTCATGCCTCACATTTAAAGTTTCTTTTAATTGACTAGTCTTGTAATGGCAATTCTTGTCCCTCTAACATTGTCTGCTGCACTTCTTCATGTTTGCCCTGATTCCTCTCTTCCAATAATCCGCCGCAGGTCGTGGATTCAGGTACATCACGTTGTCCTGGCATTTTCGAGTTACATTTTTTCTAAACAAAAGCTGTACGGTTGAATTGCACCACTCAGATCAATACCACACATCTAGAATCTCCAGTGTTGTTTTGCTCAGATTGTAAAAAAAGATGCTTCTGCGAAATCGATATTTCTACTCTTATTACTTCTTCCGCTTTTTGACGTCAGAAACGTTGATTTCCAAGTCAAGTTTTATTTTTAAGTTTTCTGCCGCGCTTTAAAGCATGAAAGTTCATTGAACATTAGATTTCGGAAAATTATTTTGCACAGTTTTGTTAAAATCAAGTGCCCTTCTCATTTTTTTGAGCATTGTAGTTAGTCAAATTTGAAATTTCTGCGGCCTTCATCTCTACTTTCTTACAAAATATTTCCTTTTAAAACTTACTTGAATTTGATGCTAAATTATATAACTTTCAAAAACAACTGGAAATTTTCATTCTTGTTTTCGCAAATCTACTGCTCTCTTTTGACTGTTTGATTGATTAAAACCGATAACGCAGAAATAAAGAAAGGAGTTAGAATTGCATTTTTTCCATTTATTTCTTTTTATTTCATATAATTTATGAGAAAATTAAGTAGGGGATCCGGGCCGATGATTATTTTTCAAAAGAGCAGGAAGGGAAAGGGCCTTTATGTATTGGAGAGGAGGGGAAGTGTCTGCACGGGAAAAGTTATGCTTGATTAGTTTTGAAAGAAGTTATTTTTCTAGGTTCATGGACAGGTCTAGGTTAGACAAATTAAAATAAGAAATACAAATTACCTTTCATTTGAGGAATTGGTTCTAAACCTTCTATGACTTTCTTAGCTGAAAATGGAGACCCTAAAAAGATAATTAAAGATTCAACTCAAAAGTTTTGGTTGTTTAAAAGTTGTATCAATGGTGTTCAAAAAACATTAAAAAAAAAAAAAAACTTTTTCAAAAATATTTCCAGTAGTAGTATTGAAGTCAGTTTCTTTTTTACAAAAAATATTTTTATTTCATTCTTTTTAGAACAAATATAGTCGATCAAAGATGTGGAACCTACACTATATGACCAAAAATATTGGGACACTTTCAAAAATTCAGATTTTTACGGATTTTTCGAGAAATAGAAGACAAAGTGTCCTGTAATTTTTTTCACATAAAATGTATACTCCAGCTGTCATTTTTCAATAAAAATTAAGTCAACTATTCATTTAGAGGACCAGCAACAAATTGAGAAAACAAAAAAGGTTTTTGATGATTTTTCATTGTAAATAGCTAGGAATAAGCTATAAATTTCAGAAAAAAGTTGACATACTATCTGGAATTTAAATATCTGGAATTTATTTTTATATTTTCGGGAAAGTATCCCTCATATCCACGGAAATATAAGCATTTCTTTCAAAAATACAATTTTTTTTTTTCAAAGGTTTTCGGCTCATATAACGCAGAGTTTTCCGTCAAACGTTGCAAAACTTTCAGAATGTTTGACAGCATATTAGAGAAATATAACAATATAATTTGAAGCAAAAATATTGAAAATTCAATGAAATACGAACGTTAAAGCAATGAATTTTTCACTGTTCATGCGCGAAAGATAGCAATTTGTAACTTTCATAATCCAAAGCTCAGATAGATCCTGCAACTCATAAGAAAATTCCACCTCAATATATTTAAACTTTAAAAAGCTATCAGCCATCTTATGAGTCAAATTTCTATAATTCTTGGATAGGCGTCGAATGGTAAGGGGTCGTTCGCAAACTGGCAACAATTTCCTCTTATCATAGCAGAGTGATTCATGATAAGAACGGATTATTGGCGAACGATCCCTCACGAGTCATCGTCTATCCAAGAATTATTAAAATTCGGCTCATTAGATCACTGATAACTTTTTTCTTTTTAAAGACATCAAGTTGCATTTTTTTAATGAGTTGTAGGATATATCAGGGCTTCCGATTATGAAAGTTGTAAACTGCTATCTTTCGCGCATGCGCAGTGAAATATTAATTGCTTTAAACGTTCATATTTCAGTGAATTTTCGATATTTTAACTGCAAATTTTATTATTATGTTTTTCTGATATGCTGTCAAACATTTTGAAAGTTTAGTAACGTTTGACGGAAAACTGCGCGTGATATGAGCCGAAAACCTTAGAAATTTTTTTTTTGTATTTTTGAAAGAAATGCTTTATCTCCGTGGGTATAAGAGACACTTTCACGAAAAGATAAAAATAAATTCTAGATAGTTTTTTAATTTATTTCTAAAATTTATAGCTTATTACCAGCTATTTACAATAAAAAATGATCAAAAACCTTTTTTTGTTTCCTCAATTTGTTGCTGGTTCGCTAAATGAATAGTAAACTTAGTTTTTACTGGAAAATGACAGCTGGTATACCTTATATGTGAAAAAATTACAGAGCAATAGGTCTTTTATTTCTTGAGAAATCCGTACAAATGTGAATTTTTGAAAGTGTCCCAATACTTTTGATCATATAGTGTAAATCAGACTACAGTCAACCCTCGTTTATCGCGGTTAATTAGTTCCAGACTTCACCGCGATAACTGAATTTCCGCGAAGTAGGATTCTGTATTTATAAACCGAATATTTTCCTTATTAGAGCACATAAAACTTCAATAGGTTTTTAAAATAGAGCACCCTAGACATAAAACAGCACCCTTATTAGCCACCATTAAATTTGTAGTATTCAATATATTGCACAAAATAATACACTAGTTATTACACACTACTACTAATCGATGAAAATTAATTGCCAGTTAGTGACCGTATGTACCCCCGTATTTCCTCAACATTCATCCTCATTAAAGGTATTATTACGTATACAACTTACAAAGCTAGTACATTGTTGAACACCATCTGCACTACAGATGTATTTATCCCCTAGTAATAATACAGTGATTTATACTTTTCAGTTAGTGCTTAACGGTAAAAATGAGATAGCGATTCCCTTCACTTTCTTCGGAGATTTTATACCTCCACTCCCTCGACTAGTACAACTACAGCCCCTCAAAAGAGCTCACCTTACTTAAAAGACATACTTTGTTATTCTAATGTAAGTAAACGGCTTTAAAAGCTTTGTTAGTAAAAAGCTTATACGACCGCATAAAAAAGGTTGATTACTATATTTGAAAAAAAAAAAAAAACCTAGAAAAAACCGCGATGTAGTGAAGCCGCGAAAATCGAAGCGCGAAGTAGCGAGGGACGACTGTATCCCGTATCCATTAAAAAGAGAATCAGCGAAATCGGTTCACCAAGAAGTCCGTTACGAACGGACAGACAAGCAATACATACCTGGGGTATGAGCTAATAACCACCTCCTTTTGAAGTCAATTAAAAAGAGGGCTGGGAGGTGCTACAAAAATCGTGGTTTTGTGAAGACTCTATTTACGATAAAAGTTATAATATTTAATTTATTAACGCTATTTCACTTATTTTTGCACTAAAAATGGCCTTACCTTTTATTTCTCATTTTTTATTTGTTTTTAATCTCCAAACCAATTGTTTTCTATAATTCCCTAATATAGAATGCATATAGTATAGCAAAACGTTGCTTAAAAAACTAATTGTAAAAATTGTATATAATATAACATTTATTCAGTAAATTGCCAACCCAGTGCTTCGGTCACTCGTCTGGTCTGTGCTAATTCTATATCCGTCTTCTTCTTTTTCGGCACTACAGCCTAGGGCATGCTAAGACCGTCTCAATCAGTTTCCTCCATCCCGCCCTGTCAGAAACAGATTTCCTCTATGCACTGAGGCCAACAGTTTTTAAGTCTTTTTCGGCACAGTCGAGCCATCTGGTTGGTGGGCGGTCCGGCGGCCCCTCTAATCTATATTAGCTACCAGTTTGTTTGGCACTCTTCGTTAAGAGGTTTTCCACCTCCAGTTCAGTCACTTCCTAAGCCGGGCTGATGAGTGCTAATAAGAACGAAACTGCAGTCCTCGGCTGGAATTGACTGAGCTGGCGGTGTTTTTCACGTAATAAAACATTTGTTCACTGTTTCTCTAACAGATGGCAGCACTAAAATACTCAGTGATTATTTTTGGAGTTTTGTTATTGTTATTTTTTCGAAAACACAGCCAGAAATCGGACCTTGAAATTTCAGCGACATATTTCTCTTGAACAGGACAGTCGAATTTTGCCAAACAATTCCGAAAACTCAGCTCTTTTTAATGCAAATTCGTATTTTATTATGTTGATGCACTGCACTGCGTAGAAGATGCATACAGACATGAAAAAAAAAAAAACTTTAGAATAAAATGCCAAATTTGGAGGAACTGTTTTTCGTAAGTCCTCTAACTACTCTGAGCAAACTGTTCAGTGAAAAAAAATGTGTTGCATATACAAGCAAATAAGTGGATCCTATTTCAGTGCTCTTCAAATTATGGTGCCCACATCCACGGATCCATAGAAAACCGTTCATTAATTAGACCTTGTTGGTGGAAAATCTTTCACCAATGAAGGGCCCGTGCCAAGCACTCATGGACTTCTTTGCGTCCAAGACCCCGAAGTTTTACTGCTTAGATAAAAGACATGCAAGAAGATACAGATGGATATTTATTTGAGGGCTAACAATAAGCTACAATTTCTGTAAGCCATTTCCTTTCTGACCATTAACCAAAGTAAGAACTTTACTGGTTATCTTATTCAATTAAAAGTATAATTAGTATTGTGAAGCTGGCTAAAAATATTGTGTAACTCAGTCAAATTGAAATAAGGAAGATTTTCTCACACATTGATCCAAAAAAATATATCATGGCTTTTTAATTCAACACTATCTTTTATTTTAGCGCTTAAAAAATACGTTACACAAATGAGAGTCAACTCTGGAGAAATGCTACCGGGTTCACTGCTCACCTGGTATGATGTTGAATTTTCCGTCTTGCCCGGATGATATGACGGCGATGTCTCCCACTTTCTTGAAGATCGACTGTCGACCCTTCTCGGTGTCGTCCCGTATCCTATCGACAGGAAGGCAGAAGAGGGTGATGGGCAGCATGCACGCACTGTATGCCATCAGAATGTAGCACACCCATTCCCACGACAGGCCTGCGTCGTATCCGTACTGCCAGACAGAAAATAATTATAATAAATTAGAATACAACTTAACAAAAAATTAAAACTGAATATCTTCCCCTCTCTCCTAAATGTATTAAGAATAGTAGACAGAAGTTCCCACCTTAGGGCAGGGGGGGGGGTCCATGACTCAGACTGCGCCATTGAAATTTTTAGGGGCGAGGGGGTATACTTTTTTTGGGGGGTCTTCATGATATTTAGGGTGCTTTGTTCATAGAAGAGTGGGCACCCCTGCAGTAGAACCTCTCAATAAGGAACACTAAGTGGACTGGACATATTGTCTCTAAAACGGAGATGTCCCTTCGGAGACATTTGATTTGATGAATGCAGTGAGTTGACTCAGTATGTAGTTTTATAATAAACGTAAACTATTAACATTTAAGATTAAAGACTCAAAATATATGTTAAATAAGATTCACAATTATTTAAATTTCTAAGTTTATAAACATTATAACTAACATTTAATCAATCATTTGGAAATGGAAAGTTTGGCAGCATGCAGATTTTTTTTTTTTTTTGAAGTGTAATTCACTACATGGATTTGATTTATGCCATGTAATTTATGAATGCAATACGACTAAATTACCAATTATGCAGTGTTCCATTTCAGGTCTTATATACAAAGTTTATTAGTTGCTGTGAATTCGTATGCATAGCAAAGAAACATTGGATTGAACAAAGCTTTTGTATTTTATTTCATATTTCAACATTTTTAAAAACACTTCCAGGAATCAAAACAATGAGCATTTAATTCTCCGCGTAAAAGCATTTTAGTGTGAAATCTGGCCCTGAAAACATGAGTTAATTTATCTAATTATTCAATTTATTGACTAAATGCTTGATTTGCTAAATGTAAATAAAGGATAATGAATTTAAGACAGTTGTAATCCAAATGAATTAAACACGCAATGAAGAAATTCTATTCGTTAATTTATTCCTGATGTAAATATAATACTTTCTTTGAAGGTATCAATTACACGAAACGCGCTAGATAGTCAGTCAATTGTAACTTTTGTTTCATCTACGCTACTTGAATATTAATTACTGAAGAAAATGAAAATTATTAAAACCGATCAAAAGTTGCCGACAGGCTTTTTTTCGTTTCTCCCCAAAAATAGCTGTTTTTTTTTTGGATGCAATAATGTGCCGATTCTGCAAACTTCAATAGACCGAACTGCCCAATTATCCAAACTCTTACCATTTCTCTCATATTTTTTTCCAAATGACCAAGCACGTTTGAAAACATTTTTCCTGTGTATAGGTGAATAAAGGCTTTGGATTATGAGGAAAGAGAGTACAAGACAACGGAATTTAACAGCAGCATGCCTTCTTAGTCTGGATAAAGCATGAATGAAAATTGAGCACACACAATTACCTTTGAAATCTATACACTGAAAACTGTCTACAACAATACTGTTGGGACCTAAAAAAAATTCGTAACAGACAGGTTATCGTTATAGCAGTTTGATTATTCGTGCTGACATTTTGCTGGGGGCCAAAAAAAAAAAAGTTATAGACAGATTATCGTTATAGACAGTATCGTTATACACATATTTCACTTTAGTTATTTATTGTCCACTTTATTCCATCAAAATAAACATTTCTTGCACTAAAATATGTATTGCATTCCAACCGTTCATTTCATTTAACAATAACAATAATTTGTGGCGGATAGGTATTTAGTGAGATCAAAGTGTGTGACCTACGATGACGGACATTCTCATCTATGTGTAAATGTTACACAAGACCGGAAAGCTCTACGGGAAACTTTAGTGCTTTAACTTTGCATTTCTACAGTAATTAAGGCCGGTTTTTATGAAAATCATCAAATATATTTCAAGACAATCAAGATTTGAATGTAAAAATAGCGGTTCTTATAAATCCATGCAAGTACAAACCTTTGTTAAAATAAATATGGAAGCAGACGCTGTAAATGCGCCACTGTATAATGTTATCACTGTAGAACGTCGGTTCGGAAACAAATTGGCAATCTAGAAAATAAAAGAGTAATTACCAGTTACTATTTATTTGATTCAAATAGTTTTCAATGAATGCAGTAAAGGTATAAAATTCTCCGTAGTAATAATTAGTGAATATTCTTATAAATGAGAATTTTAGAAAATATTTCCCTCAGTCTTAATTTCAATAGTATCACAACATAGCACAGATAATATCGAGAAGTAGGTAATAAATGTAAATGATTAACTTTACAACAACAAAAAAGAAAAGTATGATTTTGTAAAAACTGAGAAGCAAAATGACATAATGCAATTCCAAGTACAAATTAAAAAGACAAAAAAAAAAAAAAAAATTATAAATAGTCGTCGTTGACAAGGGAAGTTTAATTTCTTCAAATGAGGTAAGATTCCCCCCAAATCCAGATCGAATACAGTTGAACAAAGTTGGATGGTTTCAGTTCAACCAACAATGCTGAGAGATGGCGTAACGACATAAATCTCAACTTTGGACGCAATTTTCAAGTCCTTTCAAACAGAATTTAAGATCACACTTAATTTGTCCTATATAAAATAAACGCATTCATAAGAAATTATAGTGTAAATACTTTGCTTATCGAATTACCGAAGCTTTATAAAAACCGATTTTTCTTTTTTTTTTTTTTGACTTCTCTGCGTCCTGTAGTTCCTAATATATTGATAAGGCTTCTGACAAGTTTGCAACATATTTGATTATTGTATATTTTCCCCCTTCTTACCAGCAATTCTTCATTGTACTGTTAAGAGACGTACTGTTAACGTACTTTTTCAAATATTGCTATTGGTTTTAATTCTGACTTGAAATTATCACCATCTTGCTCTCGTTAAGTGTAATATGAATATTAGTGTGGTGTACCAGTATGGGCATTATAAATATTGCCTTTTGACTTTTACAAGTCAAGAACAGAATTATGGTACAACAAGATATCTCGTCCTACCTCATTTTAGGGTTACCAGACATCTGAGTTTCATACCACCGTCCGAATTAATCTTAAAAGCTGTCTGAACTTGAGGCTTGTAATCCGCAAATGAGTTTTTTTTTTTAAACTGAGACAGAAAAATTTCACTAAGAGTAATCCTCCTTGCACCAGAGTTTTCACGTGAAAATGAATGTCTAGCTTCATAAATGATACAAACTAGCATTTAAAAAGTGGCAAATTCACCCCGAATATGACAAAAATTACCCCAACTGACAGTACTTTCTTTTTAAAACTCGTCGATGCTTGCTTTCTGAACCTCTACTGGCGAACTAGGATGTTAAAGTAAATAATGATCTTTTTGCAAATACCTTCAGTTAAATGGTTAAAATGTAGTTAAGCTCGGCATTTAGATTTGTAATTTGAGCATTTTGAATCCCCTTTTGTTGTCAAAAGTATAGCATCTTAGTCAGTACTTTAAATTTTAAGCTCACTTTTATATGAACAAGGTGTACGCAAGCAAAATTTAATTTCACTGGTTTAAAAGAAAACTTTAAATCAGTGTAGATTAATACCATACACGCTTTTTGGTGTACATTATGGCCAGGGCCACCAAGACCCAACGTGGGCCTTTTGTCGTTTTGGTCACCCGCCATAAAATTGTAACCCCCCTCCCCTCATAAAATTGAAAAACTTATACAATGTCAGCGGCACTTCTCCAAGGTCCGGGCTCCTAGTTTCCGACCAGGCTGACGTGGCCTCTCGTCGACCCTCATGATGGCTGAATAATTAGATGGGATTCCGTTCGTTTTTTTTCTCCCATGATTGTGCAAAAGATACAAAAAAGGACTCAAGAAGACTTTTTCAAACCCACCCATCTTCATGCTCAAATCGTTTACTGATGCCACTCTTACTCATGCATGTAAAATCACAGGCTATCGAACACATCAGTTGTCACACGAAGTTCATCAGCTACCGTGTTCTCAACCATAAAACATATTCACAACCGTGGCTGTGAGATAAAAGTATTGTTGACAGAACATGCGTGTGTAAAACTAATAGGAAAGTAAGTAATTCGCAATGTCGAAAGATGATTGTTCCAGTTTGCCGAAGAGTAGTGTCAGGGTCGATTCGAACAGCTTGAGACAAGTGAAGCTCTTCATCGACAATAGGTGTGGCCTTGAAGAGCATTTCAAGCTGAGGTAACGCGGTATAAGCAGTTCAAGTTTGATTTTCTTAAATGTTACACGGTTTTTGTATAACAATTATTGTGCCTACGGGCCATTCCACGGAAAAGGGTAATTGCACGTGAAGCTTCGTACTAAAGATAATAATTTAAAAGGATAATGAACATAATTTTGTTGCTTAAGAAATTACAAATGTATTCTTAACTTCGACTTCTTAAGTAAAACATTTTGTCATTACTATTAATATTATTCCTTTTTTTATTAAATACTAGTGGTACCCACAAGACTTTGCCCGTAGTTAACAATTAAAAGGTCATTCGGTTCGCCTGTATATTTACAAATAATGGATGACGAATTTCCCGCCCATTGACTATGTTCATTCGCTCTCCCATTTCACGTCGTGATAATTTCGTAATTTACTCGTCCATCTTATGATAGTTAAGTTCTCTTTCTCCGGAAAATGTTCTTAAAATTGAAATAGAAAAAGAACAAAACCAAATTTTCGAAAAATCGCTTCGAGGTGCACACCTCCATGCTGCAAACTAACTTTGTGCCAAATTTCATGAAAATCGGCCGAACGGTCTAGGCGCTATGCGCGTCACAGACATCCAGAAATCCAGATATCTAGACATCCAGACATCCTGACAGAGAGGCTTTGAGCTTTATAATTAGTAAAGATAGGAATCGTCACGTGCTGGACAAAATGACCGTTTTCAGTGGAATGGCTATATAGGGGAATATGGGGCAAAGTCAAATAGCGGGGAAAAGTGAAATAGCGAAATATTTGCTCTGCTTTTAGTGCGACCTATCTGGTAATATTTTAACCATGTAGTAATAAATGCAGTCTATTCCAGTCAAGAAAAAATTACCTCTGAAAATTATAGAATATGAAAATTTTAGGAAAACTTTTTTTCCAAGAAATAAAACAAACTGTTTTGGATTGCACAAGATTGTTATCCTACCAAATTTATTAAAATTGGAAAAGATGCGGTAAAACCATTTGTTGGTTTAATATGAAATGACGCTTGCAGATTCCTTATATGAATTAAAAATTTATACTAAGTAAATTACACATCATGTTTTCGCATTGCTAACATTCAAAATCTTCAACACTAATATTCGCTCATTTTAATGGTGCAATGGATGTAATGTGTGTATCGATATTTGTATTACAATCAAATGTAGGGGAATGTGGGGTAAAGTGAAATAGCTGGGTAAAGTGAAATGGTGAAATATTTACTCTGCTTTTAGCGCCACCTATCTAGTTATATAGTCTATTACTGGATCCAGACTAAAAAATTATTCAAAATAGCGTGGACATATTATATAATCGTCTATATGTACAATTTAGCATTGAATAATATTTATTTAAGAACTCTTTAATAATTTTTTACACTCCAAATAATTTTATGCATGATGTCTGAATTTGGTTTTATGATTTTCTTTTTTTTTCTCTGGTAAAATGGTATTTTCAAAATAATAATTTTAAAAAATTTTAATTTTCTTTTCACTTAGCAGGCGATTTTTTTCTGACTTAGTTCAGACGAATTTTTTTGGCAATAAAAAATTTTAAATTTGTTTAAACGCAAAATCATGAAAAAAAAATCACTTTTCAATTTTTTTCGTATTGTTCCACCACTTCAAAAAATTCGAAAAAACTCCTGAGTGTAGAGGCGTATAAAAGACATTTTCTGACAAAATTTGGTGAGTGACACTTTTCAGAAAAGCATTGAAAAAAAAAATAATTAAATTTTATTTCCGTCGCCAAAAATTGCTTTTCGTTTAAAAATCATGAATTTTCATGTATTTTATGCCTAAGAATAAGTAAAAAAAATACCATTCATTAATTTTGAATTTTATTATAAAAAAATTAAAATCGAAAAAACAGGTTTTTTGTTTTTGAAAAACTCGACGGTTGTTTGAGATAAAGAGCTGAAAATTTGTCTAAATTATTTTTATACGACACCAAATGATCCCCCAAGTGCGAGTCGAAAAAAACTGCAAAGGGCAGATTTAACATAGAAACCCGGCTAGGGCCTTTGCAGTCCTCTTGCGCATTACTTTCTTATTCAAAACATTCGACCCATTATAAATGTTTTGTATGTAAACAAATAAAATCAAACTGGTGACACTATAAATAATTTGATTAATACCTGCATGTTAGCAAGGCGTAGTGGAACGCCGGCGAGGCACCAAAGAATTAAGGCTGGGAATATCAGGTAGGACGTTTCTGAAAATAAGAAATGATAAATTTTAAAAATCTGCATTGTGTGTGTTTTACAGAAACTAGCACAATAAATTTTAACATACATATTGCAAAAATAAATTCAGAAAGATTGTTATTAATAAACTAGAAAATCGCCCTTTAAGGTGTGACGGGTGAAAAACGCATCTGCACTTGAACGAAGCAATTGCCTATTTGGTGAGAGTTTGATAGTTGAAATTTTAACCTTAAAGCCAGTGGATGAACCCTAAACTCCAGTAGATAGCGTTCATTGTTGACCACTTTTTCTTTCCTTCGTTCTCCTAAAATTAGTCTTACCAGTAAAACAGTTAGTTACCGGGTCTAGTTCAGCCTTGTCAAAATAAAGCATTTCCCTGCATGTGAAACATTGCCACGAAATATTATTAAATTATCATGCTGTGGCGCGAGTTTCATTGTTGGTGACGTCAGAGAGTTACTCACTCAGTGAATTCGCTATTATATATATTTATATGAGGTTATGAGACCCTTCCACGGCTACTACTACCATCTCTTGCCCCGAAACAAATGAGGGTTTGTCCAATCATTCGTAATAGTTATGTCTAAACAAGGGCACCCAATGTCAGATCACGGGAGGTCATTGTGACCTTCCAAAAGTTTCCTTACTCGGCAAATGTTTTCTGTTAATTCGGCCAAATTATCATCATTTGGCAAAATTTGGAGTTCTATTCGGCAAAATTATCATCATTCGGCGAAATTTGGAGTTCTATTCGGAAAATTGAGAATTTCCGCTCTCCCAAAAAGTTAAGCCCCCTTTTTTTACTGTACATATGGGACCTTATTTTCAATGCCAGATGTACACGAAGAATATAAGGAGCAAGTAATATATTCTTCAATAAAACGTAAACGGTATAATTCACTTCAAAGTGTACACCTTGAAATCAATATTCAAGTTATATACAATTTATCATTAAAATAGCGCAAAAAAAAAAGGCCTAAGCGAAGTTGTAAGTGAAAAACACTCTATTTGCACAAACATAAAATACTTCAGTGTCTCAGTAATAATTAGGAAAAAGATGTTATACTTAAAATGTATTAAGCATATAAGTACTAGAGTCTCCAATCAAGAAAATAAATGTGGTTGAAAGATTTAGTTTACAGCCTGCATTTCTACAATCTGCGTCAAAAATTACTTCTTCATACATATCACATAAAAATATGCACCTCAAAATCACCAAGCTAAAATTTGTAGCTATGTAACAGCTATTTGTAGTATGTAACAACTTTTCGAGTTCATTAACACTACTTTATTAAGCTGAAGCAAAACAGCGAAAACCAATTTTACCCACGATAGAATCTGCATCAACTCGACAAATCTCTCAAACTAATTTCAAAGTGTGAAAAGTTAAATGAAAAAAAAAACAGTATAACTGACGTTCGTGCAGAGCTATCCTCCCCTAAAACCAGATAGGGCGTTACATTCATAATTTTTATCGCTAATAAGGCAGAAAACAGTTCAAAAGAAGAATAATTAGGTAAACGCAGAAGAAAATTATCAGTTATATGAGACAGTAATTATAGTGGACGAATGGATTGATTTCTTCTAATGCCTGCCTTAAGGGGATTTTTTTTTAACCAGTTTAGTGAGTAATCTTCCTTAATTTCTGGGGAGGCAAAGTCGGTTTAGCGCGTCTGGTACACGGAAGGATAAACGCAATGCCGATAAAGTAGACCTTGAAAGAACTAAGTTAGCTTTTATTTTCGACTTAATTAAATATGACCTCCCGTAAAATATTTAATACAACCAATATCTTTGTATCTGTACATCTGTCTATTGAAATATATCCAATCTAACTCTAGATTTATTAAATCCTTCTATATTTATCAATCTATATCAAGCTATTTATCTCTAATCTCCAATGTGTATCAATCTGTAGATATCTGTATAAATATTAATTTTAACAAATCATTTTCCACACCTAATTTCTCTATATCTCTGTCTCTGTACTTATTTCTATAACTATCAATCTTTGTACATATATCTCTGTTTCTATCTATCTCTACAGTTATTTATATTAATCAATGCGTATCTATCTAACTCTACATTCATCTATCTCTATGCCTATCTATCCATATCTATCTAAGTAAATATTATATTCAATAAAACACTGTATTTTCATGCATCTATATATATAATCAAATAAGAAGTCGCGTGTGTGTGCTTTCATGGGTGTTTTTGTGACGCGCTTCTCATAAAAACGATAGCCTAGAAATATGAAATTTAATATACAGGTACAGGTTTACAACGTTGTGCGCCCTGGAGCTCCATTTTGATACACGGATTATTAAAAAAAAAAAACTTATACAATGTTTTATGTGGTTTTTGCCACTTTTCCACCCACAGACACGGAACTAATCGCGCCAGAGAAAATTTTAACCCGAGTGTAGATATCCCAATTTTTAAAAAAACTATTGCACGTTTTTTTCAGATTTCTTATAAATTTTGACTAAAGAAACAAACTGTTCACTGTTTACGTGCAGTGATAGCAGATTAAGAAACTTTGAAATTTAATTAATATTTTAATGACGATATTGCCAGCACTGAAAATTATTAGTATTTATTTCGGAATTCACAAACCCTTCTTGGGTTCCTCATTAATACTTAAGCACAAACATCATCTAGACCAGGGATTCTCAACCAATGGGGCAATTACTCTAAAAGTGGGACACGAGCACAACGAAGAAAAATGTAAAAAATTGATTAACTTACTGAAAGAAAGGCGAAACGAAATACATCTTCACTATTAAGTGAAATTAACTTGATTTTTAACGTCAATACGACATCTTAATTTTATCGTTATTGTTTGCTTTGAATCTCGTATACAATAGCATTGTCCGTATCATAATGGAACATCCGGGACTTCATTATAGAGTTAATGTTGTTATTTACATGTAAGCAATCAAGTTCTGTTCTGATAAATTTCGGATAATTGTGCAATGTAAAATATAAAAGTAAAACTAGAATAATTATTATAATTGTCGTATGACAAACATTTGTCATAAAATGGCTTTTATGAATCAACACAGTACATTTAGCTATTTAACAAAAGAATTGAGTAAAAACATATTGAAATAAACTGAAAGCTCTTATTTAATTGAAAAACAATATTTAGCTTTAAAACATGTTTCTACTTAAGGTTATACTGCAGTTTTAGCGTCAACATACTTACATGCATTATTACAGTTGAATTCCGTTAATATGTAATGTCAAAAATCTACGAATTTGTTCGTATTAGCCGTTATTCGTAACAACCGTGAATGAGTGAAACTGAAAAAACGAAGAAATGCTTACCTATATTTAAAAAACATCCCTACAATTACACACATTGTAATCTAACTATTATCACATTCAGAAAAAAAAATCATCTATTTCTTATAAATGAATGTTTTTCGAGAATATTGAAAAAGGAAAATGATAATCGAAAATCGTGGAATAGGTTGTAATTCACGATGGAAGATGAACAGTTTTATCTCCGAGTGAATTGAAATGTTCACAGATAAACAAATGAACGGGCTTTATTTTCTATGTGAAGTATTTAATATTTTCTTCTCTTTACAAATTGAGACTTCTACTACTTAACAAAGTGATGAACAATTTCTAAAAAAGAAAATAACAATAGCAAGAACATTTTAAGTAAAGAGGTCAGAAGTTTTTGTTCGTCTTAGCCGAGACTTTAAATTTAATGTACGTATTATACGCGGAATTTTTAATGTAATTAGATAGCAAACGGAACTTGACGAACAAAATGATCATTTTAGCCGTGGTTTCGTATTAAACGTGATCGTATTAAGAGAGCTCAACTGTATTTATATTACTACTTTTTGAGGAGGTCTAGGGGAACGATGAAGATAATGATTGAAAATTGGGTCGTGGATGCCAAAAGGTTGATACACGCTGATATAGGCAAAGCTTTTAGTAAATGTTTTTGATTTAACCTTTAAATTGAATTTCTATGTTAAAAACTTCTTAAAAGAGTTGTTAAAACTAAAAAACGGCTTTTAAATCTTTAATCATGAAATAATAAAAGTGGGCTTACCTTTTGTTGTAACAGAAAGAAGAATAGTGCCAACAGATATCAGGCAGCTGAAAGGGGGAAAAGAAAGTTTTAATACTTTGAGAGTTACATAAAGAAACTTGCACGTTGCGATACGCTCCAACCCTCTCACATACACGTATGGATATATGTATTTATACATTGCCATAAGAATAGTGAAAATATTTATGTCATATAAGTTTCGCAGGATAGTATGTGGAAATGCAATTCTGTCGTTAAAATTTTCTTTCAAAGTTTTGAATAAATATCGAAAAATTATAATAGCGAGTTTTGTAAAAAAAAAAAAAAAGTATGGGGGTTTTAGTATTACATTCCTATTTATTACATTAAACTTTAATTTGCCCTTAACATTAATAACAAACGTAAAATGTGTGTCAACTACATACCGTCTCCTCTCCTGCTCTTGAAAATATATGTAAATTAGTGAAGTTCTATTCAGAAGTTCTTTGCGGAAAACGAGATATAGATAGTAATGCATAAAGCCTAAATACATTTAAACGTCTAAAATAACATTTTAATGAAAATAATAAAAGCACTAACTAAAAATACTACATATAATACAAACTGGGTCATTCCTAGAAAATGTCAACACTTTTTCACGCACGTGACTGTTCGTATATTTCATTTAAGAGTAATAATTTTAAAAGATAATGACGAAATTTTTTGCTTAAGAAATTACATATACGTTTATGATTTGCTAAGCAGAAAAAATTGTTCATTAATATTTTAAAATATTATTTTTAATGAGATATATGAGGTGTCACGTGCGAGACAAAATCACCGTTTGCCATACGTTTTTAAGTCATTCCAAAATAAAAAGTGTCCTTTTTTTCTACATTTAATCATTCTACGATGTCTAAAAGAAAGTAAATATAGCAAAATCATTCTTTTTGTTTCAAATAAATACATTTTTAGCATGTTTTATTTTTAATCAACAATGAAACTTCTCTTTTTATCAACTATGCTTTGCATGCAGTGTACAAATTTTCCGTCCCGGATCGAGAAAAAAAATAAACGGTTTTAAAGAAAATATGTGGATATGGCAATTTGGGCATGAGTCAAATTTTCATAACTTTTGTCTCGTGGCGCAAGGAATAAAAGGCAATTAGGTGGTGCAGTGCCGTGTGTGAATAGTAAGAGCGGCAATTTACGGAAATTCATTATTTTATTTTTATAAGATTCGTCTCGATCAGATCAGTGTGGTCTTGCATAATAATGTTTCAGAATAATGTATTTTCTATTGACAGTCACTGGAATATAGTTTTCCGATATTGTACTAACTGATTTCCCTTTGTTCCGAGCGCTATATCACTTTTAGACAAGAAACTAAAAATGGTTCTGAGATCCAAAATGCCATTCCCACGTATTTTGTCCCAAAACCAGTTGATTTTTGGTGAATTTCAGGAAAAAGGAGACACACACACACACACACACACATGACACTTGAATTAAAAAAAAATGTAATATTTTGCCACTTGCTATATACCATTCTCTTCAGAAAAAAATTAATTCCTTGAATCTTAACCTGTTTTTGGCAAATAGTTTGATGACTTTCAGAAAATCAAATGCAAAATCAAGTTTTCTCTTTCTGTTTTTACAGAGCAAAAAGTATTTGTTTTGTTAGATACTGTAATTTGAATAAATTTATTATGAGCAAATAATATTTAGGTTAACATTTATCTTTTGAATGTCTAGTTAAGCTTTTTGGTAAGAAAGTTCAAATTTCTTTTATTTCAACCATGACATAGGTCCACTACTGAGGTGACAATTTGATTTCCTTCCGTTACCGAAATACAACATCTCAATCAGTTCACCAAGAACCTGTGGGGTATGGAAAGTAATGTTTTTTTTTTAATGCAAAACAGAATTGTGTCCTTTGTCAAGGAGGTATAGTTAAAATTTTGATAGATATTTAATTTATATGGTTTTTAATGGTAACGGAAGGACAAAAAAATACGGTAACAGAAAGACATTTATCTATAAGCTGATGGAGGGTAATATTGTTACAAATTCGGTAGATAGTAATTATTTTTGTGATTAATTTGCCTAAATTTGGCGTTTACTAAATTATCTGTCATCTAAAATTATTGTAGTAACGCAACCTGTTAACAGTTTCTTGTAATGAATAGACAGCCCCTACACATTTGGCTAAAGTATATGGACTCCTATTTTTCACTGATAAAATTTATGAAGGAAAAGAAATAAAATAACATTCCACGATTTTCGAGAAGCATTTGGAATCTTGTGGAATATTTGAGAGCTCTCTTTTCGGTGTGTATAAAAGGCCGTTACGCATGATAAAAAGTTTCAGTTTCGAGTTAGTTTTTGCTTGTGAATCGTTGCAGCGGAAAGCTGGAGAGCATTTATTGCTCTGTTTTGTGAAGCCTTTTGAGCTGTATTTTTGCGTATTTGGAAGTAAATACGTGTGTAACCGTTGAGTTTACGGTGTTGAGAGATATTTGCTTAATTGCTGGTGATTAATTTAGCAGTAGTTGACGATCTTTCCTGTACATAGTGTAAATAAATTTCCTGTATTTTTCTCACGAACTGTGTCGTCCTTTCAAGAAAGTGGAAGTCGCACCGGATCCGTTACAATATTTAAGAATGCTAGTTGCAAACAAACTATTGTTTAAAGTTAGTAGTCAAGTTTAGTAGTTATTTAAAAAATAAACTTTTATTCAAATTTTTACAAAAATGTTTTGTGATTTTATTTCTTCAATTGTATGTGATAAAAATCATGAAAACTACCTAAAAATACCTAAGCATGTGAAAATCATTTTGGAATGACATGTTTGTGATATGACAAGGCAATTCAAGCAGAAACATTTGCTTACAAACTTGAAATTCATATTGTAACAACACAATATTGAAACTACTTTCAGATTTGAAGTCACAAGTGACAGGAAAGAAATGTTGAGTGCACTGGTTCAACTGTTAAACGTACTAAGAAAAGATCAGTAAATTTAAAGATCAACTTTCACAAAGATGGAGTAATATCCATTCTCATCCTGACACACAAAATATGTACTATTTGAACCCTGTAACAAGTTATGTTATTGAATATAGTAAGTACTTCAACAAATCGAAGGAGATTTCACTTCAAACTGAACAGACTGAGGACAGTTTTAAATAATGTTAAAAATGAAGATACAACTGAATAAAAAACACCAAATCATAAAGAACATGACAAATAACTCATTAACGTTTGGACAAGTTTTGTTAGTTGGATAGAAGGGAAATAAATTAACAAAGGGCAATATTGGACAGGTACTTCATATAGAAGATAAAGGAATAGAAATAGCTTTTGTTTGAGAATGCATAATAATGTGGGAATGGTCTTTGTATTTCCTGAAAAAGAAGGTAAATGTTCTATGGAATCTGATAAAATTATTGAGTATTTAAAGAATTCAAAACTGTAACAGATGGCTCAGGTATTAGATATCATTGTTTCGGACTGCTGTATTAACTGAATAAATGTTTTTTAGTTGAAATTTACCAAGTTTAATTGCTTTGGACTTCTTTTCCTTCCGTCACTGTCCTTCCGTTACCCTTAACAAATGCATAATTTATATGCTTAAAATAATAATTTTTTAAAACTACAGGTAAAATTGTAATGATTGAACACTCCCGTATGTGCTCTAATTTTTGTACAATTTTCGCTCTTATAGTTTAGCTGAACTTTTGGGGAGAACACGATAGCGTGAAAATCATGTCGTAAAAATGCCTTCCGTTAACGTTTTTTAAATTTGATTTTTAAAAAAGTTACTAAAGAGAATTTCTTGGCTTTGACTTTTTTAGCAACTTACTATGATGTGTAGAAAAGTCTATGCGTCAGTTTTTGAAAAAATATGTATTTTGATATGGTCACAGACAGAAATTCATCGATTTTTTTTTTGTAAAAACCGTCCTTTCGTTACCGCTGGAATTCACCTTTTATCTTTCCGGGTTTAGAAATTTGTGCATTAGATGAAAGAATGACATTGATAACGAAGGTAATTCACCATTGGTTGAAAATAAAATCTTGGTAAAAATTTATTTGTTTGAAAAATCATTAATTTCCGGTCACCTTATTATCACCCGGTCACCCTGTAATCGCATTATGAATGCAAGGAAAAAGCATGATGATCTTATGAATAAATATTAAAAGTAAGGGAAACATCCATCAAAAATTAATAGAATACGATATTTACTTAAAATTGTTGATCAAGCGAAGTATCTTTCATAGAAACTAAAATTCAATTTTTAAAATTTATCCATTAAAGACACAAAGAAAAGTTTTGCTATAAAGAGAAAGAAATGAATCATTAATGTGGAAACTTTCAATGATGTATACGCATACAAAGTAATAGATTTCGATCTTACTTCATATTAAAATCTCTTTCCCCTCATAATATCACCATTTTGGATCTTGTTATGATAAGAATTTGCATGTAAGGTTTATCTGAATGAGTTTTTAAAACAATGTATTACGTTCTTTACCGACCCTGAACTTTAAAATGAGGGAATAACTCAACCATTTGCTGTTATATAAAAGGATAAGTTTTGCGCACAACGGAATGTGCTGCACTAAAGTAATATAATAATAGAAAAACATATACTCAATATATTTGCACGGGTGTGTTATATATATATTTCAAAGGTTTATCTGAGTAAGTTTTTAAACAAAGTACTATTACGTTCGTTATTGACCCTGAACTTTAAAAAGAAAGAGTAATAAGTAATAAGTAATTCAACATTTGCTTTTAGATAAAAGGATAAGTTTTGCGTAAAACGAAATGTGCTGAACAAAAGTAATATAATAGTAGTAATAATATGATCAATATATTTATACGGGCATGACATTTTTACACAGACGTATGTATGTATGTATATATATATGTATATCTATCTATCTATCTATCTATCTATCTATCTATCTATCTATCTATCTATCTATCTATCTATATACAGTGGAGCCTCCATATATCGAACTTCCACATATCGAAGTTTTCTATATATCAAAATCCCATCAAATTTCAATGTTCGTTACATAGAAAAATTGTTTCTATATATCGAAAAAATCTCTATATATCGAAATTTTTTTCAAGACATTTGTAGTTTTTTTTTTTTTTCACTTTAGACTGTTTGACTCATTAAAAATGAAGGTTAGGGGAAAAAATTATGTTTACTAAAGGTTGCTAAGAAACTCATAAGAAATCTGGGTGTGTAGATAGGTCGTTGTTCCGTTCTGGAGTTCTTAAATTCCCTCAAGTGTATTTCAAATTTTAGTTGTAACCACTAATACTGTAAAATCAGTTTCAAGTTATCCTTTTTGTCTGTTGATTATCATTCCTAGTCTTTTTAGCTTCAGTAAAAATCATTCATGTTAAGTAGATCGATTTTTTACTTTTCTCTCGATTACATTGTCAAAACGAAAATCCCCTCATGTTGCTAATCAAGTTGAACTGCCGAAGAATGAGGATGTATGAAGGCACAAAAATGTTCATTTTTCAGTTATTAACTTTCGTTTAATCTGATGCTCGTATAAATTAAAAATTTGGTTTCATGCACGTAAATTAGCTTTAATTTTTATGTTTTAGGAGATTTTTATGATAAAATACGATCGTTTCTATATATCGAATTTAATATATGTCGATTTTTTTTCCGGCAATTTGCTACTTCGATATATGGAGGTCCTACTGTATATATATATGTATTAGGGATGCGTCGTTCATGAACGAATATGGTCAAAAAGAACGAATCCTTAAAATGAACGGATCCGTTCGTTCATCTAAAAAATGAACGACCGTTCTTTTGAACGGTGAGCAGTTTGGAAACTTGCATTGATGCACTTGTGATAAAATCGCATTTTCTTTCTTTCAAATACATTCATCTGCAAAATTTTAACTCATTAATCAATCTGAAATTTCCTTTTTCTCAGTGCAGTACAATATATTCAGTTCGAACATTTTTAATTTCTGCTTTATTCATCTTTTTTTTTTTTAGTTTTGCAGTTCTTCAATTGCAAGTTTCCCATGTATCCATTAGTAATGTTTTGTCTAACTTGCTTGGTTCTTCTCACACTTTCTGTCGCGAAAATTATTTCCAAAAGTACCTTTTTTCACTTTTCTGGTGATCCTTTTGTCTTCTATAAAATCCATCCTAGCAACAACATCTATATTGATTTGACTTCATTTTTAACTTGCTTGGCGACTTCCAAGTTGCTTAATTTTACATTCGATTTCCATTATCCAGAGGTTTTAAATAAGGATTTTTACTGTCTAATTTTCCCCCCATTTAAAAAATTGTTGAGTGTGTTTTTTTTTTCCTGTTCTCATTGGTACTGTGGAAAAGTTTTGAAGCTTTCTAATATTTAGGTGAGCCTTTTCTTTTTTAAATTAAATTATCTGGTACTCCGGCTGAGCTAACAATTTATTTGTTGTTACTTTTTTCGTTATACCTATTGGTAATGCTATATGTATATATACAGTAGTGTAGCTGGAAAACAATATTTGAAAGACCGCACCTCTTTCTTTTGGGTAGATGTCATGGTTGGCAGATGTTTGTTTTGGGGTCAAAAAAGGTCAGTTTCGACACCTTACGCCAATTCTTTTTTGTAAAAAACAGTCGTTTTATGATTATATTATTTTTGTTGAGTTTATGTTATTTAAGGTACATAGTTTTAATGAACAATTCTTTATTCTCGTGTTTAATATTGTAGCCTGTTTCTTTCTTTTTTTTTTCTTTTCTGACGCTCTCTCTGTTATTTATTTCATGATTTACATTTTTTAAAAAATATAACCTAAAGTACAGATTAAAATTTTTTTGTTTTATTTTCACCTGCAACCATACTACGCTTGGAGATATGATATTTCTATTTAGAGCTAGTGCAGTCTTTCACGTAAGTTCAATTTTGCAAATTTTCCACCGTAACAAACGGTTTATTTTTTTATATAAAAAATTTAATAATTTAATTTTGTGACGTGCCGAAACAGAACCTGCGATTTTTGGAATGGAAAACATATCTTACCATTCGGCAACTGAGAAATATCTTACAAAATGAACTTTAATTTCTTTATACATCTCAACCAGAATAAAGTTTTTTTTTTAAATTCATTTTTCATAGCCATATTTTCCTACTTTAGATAATTTCGGGTATTTTTCCTTCAAAGAATGTTGCTGATTTAATGAAACATTTCGAATGTACGTGAGTATGTCGTGCAAAGAGATCGCTTGTGACTTTTTAAATGAACGAAGTCGTTCAAATGAACGAGTTAAATGAACGGTCATCTGATGAATATATATATATATTGCACTTTATATTCTGAATTTTAAACTTAGGCTTTTTATCTCTATATATTTAAATACAAGGAACCATTATTACCATAATATAATGTAGGGTTGGTTGGGGGAAGTGGGTCACTGGGGTAAGTTTGTCACCCCCCCCCCTAAAACTGAAATACAGATAAATTTTTCAAACATTTTTGCACTGATCACGTTAAATTTCATCGCAGTGATTGGTTTTGCAAATATTTGGGCTTCCTGGAATTTGTTTTCTAGGTCATAACACTTAGTCAAAAAAATTTCTGAAAAAGAATTTTTTGCGAATTCAAGCATCATTTTTCAAAAAAGTGTTTCCAGGTTAGTTTTTATTATTTTTTTATGATAGTTATTTTTTTACGTATAGTTTAACTTAAAGTTCATACATAAGCAAGAGTTTTTGTATAAAATGTTATCAATAAGTGTTTCAGAGGAGGGGTCCCACTTACCCCGTACATCTTTGCTATAGGGGGTAAGTGGGTCCGCCTACAATAATGGGGATTTCAAAAACAAAAGCAACTCAGATTAAATATTTGTATTCGAGAAATACAAGACAACTATGATGACCTAGTAGGAGATGATAGTTCAGCTACAAAAACTGCTACAGCTGGTAATTATGCGTTTATTAAACTTACATCAAAGTAAACCATAAAGTAGATCTAATGGTGGAAGTTCATGATATAAATCAGAAAATACTGTTGAATTTGCAAGAACGAATTGAAATATTGACACTTTTTATTGGCGTGGGCAGTGATGTTGGAATAATTTCTGAAGATGAAGTAATAATGGTTCTTTCTTAGCCCCAACTTTACATAGACGCAGTCATTTAGTGTTTCCAATTTCTTTTTTTAACTTATAGTTTTGGCTAATTGACCAAAATTGGTCTTAATCAACGTTGATACGTTCATTAAACTTACCTTTATATGTAAAAGCAAAATATATACATATAGGCTTTTAGTAAATTTCACAATTGAAATTGTTTTGTTTTTTGTTTTAAAATTTTCCGTGATCCAGATTTAAAAGACAGTAAATATCTCATAAATGGACACATTTACAAAAAAATAATTCACACTAAAAATTTACATATATATCTTGTAAGACCCCCTAACCCCTTTTTTTAGATATGCTTCATTTAAATTTAAATAAAAGGGGGGTGACCCATTTACCGTTACTATGGGGTAATTGGGACACCCATCCGATTTTTTACAAAATATTATCGTTAAGAATATCTTTACTATTATTTTAGAAAATAATTATGAACTTTTTTTAATTAATGATGTCCAAGATAAAATGAGACAATTGAGTTTCAGTTTTTTTGTTTCTAAACTTTTGTATAAGGTTTCAAAAAAGATCTATTCTCAAAAGGGGTCCCACTTACCCCAACCAACCCTATCAGTTTTCTAAAACAATTTTTTGAATAAAAAAAATATTCGTATGTGTTACTGATGTCACGTCATGGTCCCACCCGCAACACGTACAAATTATTAGTTTTTACGCATAATGTTTTTATTTCTTACATACTTCAGTTATAACATACTAAAGCACTGTAATAATTTAAAAGAAATAACGAATTTAAAAATTAATTACTTTTTTTTTTTTTGAAAATCTTACACAAATTTAAGTCGTTAAAGAGCAAGATTTCTAAAAGTTTCACGAAAATCGTAAATGGTCTAGTTGAATGCCTTGGTGGTTTAACACGGAATGACTGAGAAAAACGGTACAAATGCTTCCCTGATTTTTGCAAGCCTAACCTGACAGCACTGTGAAGGCTGCGCAGACCTAATCATAGCGTTACGACGCTGCCAGGTTAGGTTTGCTCCAACTATAGTGTTATATGCTACGAATGCTGTAAAATGAAATAGGAGATTGGTTGTCCTCTTCTGAAAGTCTGAACTTTTTTCTATGACATCCAAAAGAAAAATTTTAAAGAAAGCAAACTTTAGAGAATATGAGAATTTGGGAAACGAAATTTCGCTATTGTCTTCGATTTGTTTAGTGTCTGACCTCTCTCCCCAAAATGTTTGATGTGTTAATGTGTATTCTTTGTATTACACATGATTGAAGACATACAACCGACGCACATTTCATGCAAAAGTGTTTTCCATATATGCATATCTATTGGGGCTTGACCGATGGCAATTTTTGGTCGATGGCCCGATGCCGATTGTTGGCCGATTGTACAAAGTCGGCCGATAGCCGATTATTTTTTGTTTCAAATGGCCGATGGCCGATGGAAACACTTTACTAAAGACGACGGAAATGTAGGCTTCAAACATTTTTAAATCATTCAGTACCGATGGCAAGTCATATTTAAAAATAAAATATATCAATGGATAAATGACTATGATGGCTGAATAGGAGCTTCTGATATATTTATATATATCTCTCTTTTTTTTAATGAAAATATTATGTCGGAAGTCAAAGGAAAGTAGAGAGAAACACATGAGCCGTAGGAATGTGTTTCTAACAAAAGAAAAGATAAAAGAGAAAGAGAGAGAAGGATTTAAAGAATAGTGAAAAGTCATACAATCCCTTCTTTTAACATTACCACAATTGCTTACAATTGCGTTTTTAAGATTTCTGCTTTGAAGAACTTACTGTGGAGGGAGCACCCCACTAACATCTTCAAAGATCCTCTAAAACTGCGTTTATAGAACTTCAATTTCCAAAAATCGCAGCTGACGAGTGCGTGAACGGAAATCCCATCCTCCGCTTTCGCTATCAATGCTGGGACTTACAAGCGTATATTTAAGACGATTTGAAAGGATTTTTTGGGAAGGGCACCTTCTGAATTTCTCCCGCCCCCAACACTACTGAAAAGCGTTGTAATCTTCTTTTCAGAACTTCAATTCTTTTAAACCTCAGTTGAAGAGACTCTAAATCATCATCAAATGTCATCATCAAACAGCAACATAAGTTTAAGAATTGTTTTGGAAAAAAAATTACATGCGAGTCTCTCAAACGTACCCAGATTCAATTTCTTCTTTCAAAGAAAATGGAGCTACGTAAGGCAAACAAGCTATAGTGTGACTCTGATCAGTCGCGCCATATCCTTGATCAAGTTTATTTCTTTTTGGGGAGTTCAGTGAAAGAGGAGCATGTTATTGGCACGAATTTGAGTTGGAATACATTCGCAAAACTACTACAAAGGTGACCCTAATTAACTCAGTGCCAACACTCTTCTCAATTACCCTGAAAAGAAGTAAACATTGTCAAGGTCACGGCTCTATCTATCAAAGCCACACTATACATTTTCCTCACATAGATCCATTTTCTTGAAATGAAGATGTCTCATTACCCATTAACACACACGTTCATTCGAATTTGTGGCATTCTTTTTCGTCGTTTTTAAAGTTGATTTTTTATACAGGGTGTTCCGTTTTAACCTGCAAGATCTTTATTTTTGCAACCGTTAGTTCTAGATGTATACTTCCAATTGCAAAAAAGGTTCAAAATCAGATGCAGAGTTAAGGTATTAAAAGTTTGAAGTAAAAATAAAAATAAGTCAAAAAATACAAAATTTAACTTTTTATACGGGCCCCATGTTCCTTAACATATATTTAGGGAAATAATCTCTATTGAAAAACAATTCCAGCACAAAAAGTTTGAAATTAGTACGACCAATATAAAACGCAGCGTTTTGTGACTTAGACCACTTTCCACTCGCCGTCAATAACACCTTTTGGGGGAAAATATAGCAGTTAACATGTGTTTTAAAGTATACGTGTGAATAGAGTGTGGTTTTTTAAATTGTTCGAGGTTTTGTCGTGTGTTTCTGCGTGTCACGACATAACATTTGCATTTATTTTTGAATAGCAATGAAAAATAGAAACACCTTGTTTTTCTTACTCAGACGACCTGTTATTCTTCTGAAAGGGCGGTAAGTTCCAATCTCACCTTTTGTATGGTCCCTTAAAACTTTCAACTGGAATATCTCCCTGAGTTTTGGTAGCACAAATGTCAAGTTTTTTGTGTTAGTAATATCTTTAAATGGAGATTATTTGAATAAATATAAGTTAGGGGACGTGAAGCCCGTATAAAAAGTTAAATTTCGTATTTTTTGACTCATTTTTATTTTTGCTTCAAACTTTCAATACCTTAACTCTGCATCTGATTTTGAACATTTTTGCCCTTGGAAGTATACACCTAGGACTAACGATTGCGAAAATGAAGGTCTTGCAGGTTAGAACGGAGCACCTGTATAATTGTATCGGAGTCTTTTTTCTTTACCGTTTTGAAATTTATTTGCTTAACACCAACTTTGTACATTTAATTTCTCTTTATTTTTTCCTCGCAATTTGATGTTGGTGCCCTCCTTTCAAAATCAGTGCTGGAAAAAAGACAATATATGTATATTTTAAGAACGATTACTGTAACGCCATTGCGGTTAGGCTGTGTGGATTTACAACTTGACTAAGATTTATATGCTTAAAATACACCATCAGCCCAGTTATTCCATCCGAGAACTGCAGTTTCGTGCTTTTTAGCACTCATCAGCCATCCAAGGATTGCAGTTTCGTGCTTTTTAGCATTCATCAGCCTGGAATAGGAATTCCTATTCCGGGCTGATGAGTTCTAAGAAGTACGAAACTGCAGTCCTCGGATGAAATAACTGAGCTGGCGTTGTATTTTAAGTATTTCTGCCTTAGCCATGGCTTAGGGCGGTAACTTACTACAAAATAAGATTTATATGTACGAGAGCTTAGTATTAACAACGGTAACAATTTTTTAAGTTCTACTTTCTCTCAACTAAGGTTCGATAGACTTCATTTGTGGTTAGTTTGATCAATAAGTGAAATGATGACGAAATTTGTGACTCGTAAAGAAGGGCTCAACAAATTTTTATCAAAAATTGCCCTCACTTAACGGATCCATTTTCTGGATCCCATCTCTAAATTTTTACAAGTAAAGCCAAAATTTACAAAAAATTGAATAATAATAGTAGAAAAAAGCTGCGTCGGCCGGGAGTCGAACCCGGGTCAACTGCTTGGAAGGCAGCTATGCTAACCGTTATACCACCGACGCTTCGCGTGGAAACAAAACCGAAACTATCTTCGAGACGTGAAATAGGTCACAAACGCTTCTTCTGTCCGAGTTAGTAAATGCGTTGAAAAATTTCTCAAAACGATCTTGCGACAGGAAAAAAAAAAATTTCGTCGAGCAATACTTTGTCAACGTCAGTTAAGGTTAATCAAGCCTAAGCGTAGTTATCGCATTAGTCACAACACTTGTAAATGGTTAATCTGCAGTTATGCCAGTAATTTATTAGTGTACTGTGCAGAAGTAAATGGTTATTACAAATATTCAGATGCACAAATAAGTAACGAAGTTTTCTTGCGTGAATATATCATTAAATTTTGCATTTAAAAAAAAGAGAGAGAGAATGCTTGAATGAAATAAAGGCGATATTGTTGTTGCAGTGGTGCTACACAGCGATCTACTAGGAGTGGGTTCAGTGCTCATGATTTCGTTGATTCATAGTTTATTTCTGAGGCTATTTTAGTTGGACGGATATTTAATTACTCAAAAGTCTATTTATTTGCGATTATATAATTAGTTATTTTTTTTCCTCTTGAGTTCTTTCCATTTTCAGTGCTATTTCTCGAATAAATTTAATTTTTTTAAATATATTTTATATGTTTTCATACATTTTATCTTTTACTCTGTTTTAGAGACTTAAAACCACTAGGCTCTGAATCCGAAACTTTTCTATTCTAGTGTCTCTGTTTTAAGGCTTTGAAGCAATGCCACGCATTTGCTTCACTTTCGGATGCTACGGGAAAATAACCTCCCAATCAATTAACTGAAATAGAATATTACAATCATGCTCTAAGGAAATCAAAACGTCTTTGGAGTCTACCTTGTAATGATGCTTAGTCTTCTTGACAGTTAATTTAGCCCTGTCTGTTATTCATGTTAACTTAGACAGGTTGTTGGAACATAACTCTGCTGGAGCAAAAAAAATGACGTGCATCGGCCGGGAATCGAACCCGGGCCGCCCGCGTGGCAGGCGAGCATTCTACCACTGAACCACCGATGCGACAGAATCAATAACGTTTTCACAAATGGGCTACCCAAGGTCCATTGATCACGGTCGTATCTAGGTTGATAAATAGGTAAGGAGACTTTCTTGTATTGCAGTATAGCTAAGTTTCAGTATATTGAGTTCCGCCGCCGTTTTTCTAGTTCAAACATAAGTTTGCAGATTTGCAATCACAGTGTTGCAGTGGTTAGAAGTAGCGCGCTACAAGTAGCGACGCTGCTGTAGTAGTTACATTTTTTAGTAGTTTGTAGTGTAACTTACAAATTTTTAAAACAAGTAGTGTAGCGAGCAGTTCGGTACAAAAAATAGTAGTTTGTAGCGATTTCTGGAAACTACTTTTATATAAACTGAAAAAAAAAAAAAAAAAAATTCAAGGTTCAAATGACTGGTGCAAATTTTACACAAGTACATCAACGGATGAAATGAGAAATAAGATTCATAAAAATACGAGCGAACCTCAGGCATATAATTTTGACGCCATACGTTCTATCTTTTTTACACCATTAGTTTGTTTGCCATCGTTTCCTTTTTTTTTTTTCATATTTCACCAATATTTCTATTGAATAGAGCTTGGCTTAAAAAGAAGAATATATGAATTAGCGATAACCGCCAATTTAGTAACTCCTTTGTTTCTTCTGGCTGTGGGTGAACATTTTAGATTTCAGAGATTATTGTTCCAATAGTGTAAAAGCATTCATTTTAGCGAAAATTACTGATTCCATTTATCGATGATTTCGCGAGGAAAAATTTCGTGAATTTTGTATACACCGAAAGTTGGAAAACAGAAATGTTTCTCGAGGCTCTAATTATCGTGATTACGACGGGCACGCGAAAATCACGAACATAAAAGTCTCGTGAAAATAAGTGCTTTTACAGTATTCACCAAATAAAAAAATGTTGTAGTAGAAATGCTGTAAATGTTGATAGAAATGTTGCAGAAGAGGATGATATTGAACTGCCCTCTGGCTGGCTTATACAATAAATACGAGCATTACAGTATTGTATATAAGAGTATGATAACGGACATGTTTGGAAGAAAAAAAGAAAAAGAAATAATAGTAATATTAATAATTAATTAATCCCTAGTATCCATGTTTATATGAGCTAATTTATCAATCTAAACCTTTTTTCGTTCAATTCTCTAACGTTGTGTGTGCGTATTAATGTGCCCCAAAAAAATCGAACGTTGATTTTTCAAGTTGCGCACACCGTCTTATATTTTTCCTTTTACGTCAAAACAATTTTTAAGAAAGTTTGATATAATTTGAACAACGGCAATCAGTGCCGACTTCCGTCTGAAAGTGTGAACCCGCGCTTGTAGGGCTAGGCCAATTATAAAAAAAAAAAGAAACTCTCTTTAGAAATTCGAAATTTCTGTTGATAAAACGTTGTATCTGTACCCCACATGCACCACAAAAACTTCAAATTTAAAAACATTTAGGTATCCCACACTTGACCTAAAATTAATAAATTTATTCAAAAAATATATTTTTTTCCGATTCTTTTAAAAATATAAGGTAAATTTTGCAAAATTATAAAAGCTGAAAAGAATAAATAGTAAAGTAGGCAATTAGCGTTAAATAGAAACTTTTGCTCTCCTGCAATATTTAAGTCTCCCACATTGTACTCAAAGATTTGGAATTAATATATATTTTTTTGTTATTGCAAATGTTGATCTGAAAATGTGTTTGCAAAAAAATTTTTAACTTCATATATATATATACATATTTGAATTTATATGTTTTTTTTTAAAGATAAATAGAAAAAAAAATCAATTTTTGAAGAAAGTTATAAAATTTCGGCCAAGTGTGCATCTTTGGCCACAAATAACTAAATTTTTTTTAGAAATTTGAATAAATGTTTTTCTGGTACATGTGGGGTGTGGGGTAAAGGGGCAACGTTTTATCAAAAAAAATTTCGACACTCCAAAAAAAGTTTTTTTTTTGGATCTGGCCTAGCATACAAGTGCTGGTTTACACTTTCAGATGCAAGTCGGCACGGGTTGCCGTTGTTCAAATTATATGAAACTTTTTTTCACAACACATGTTTTACATAAGAGGAAAAATATAAGAGAGTATGTGACTTAAAAAATCGACTTTCATTTTTGGTGGGGCACCCTAGTGTGTATGTATGCTCTTTATTTACTTATTTTTTAATAGCAAAGTAGAGACTACATTTCAGAAGTAGTTTGTAGTTGTTACATTTTAAAAAAAGTAGTTGTAGCTGTAGTTAACTACATATGTAACAAAGTAGTTGTAGTTGTAGTTTGCTACAAAAAAAATGTAGTTTTTCCAACCACTGCACAGTTGTAATAAAAAGGTGTTTGTTCATGTTTGCACTAGAGTGAGGAAAGACTTTGTTTTTATGTGGTTTGGACAACCTCGAGAAGACAGCTGTCACGTACGCTGCATTCTAATGAAGTATTATAAGAAGATTGAGAGTGCATTGAGCGTGCAGGACCCGATCATGCAAAAGTGGTGCCCAGGTGCTGGTAAAATTTGAGGCCCCTCACACGAGATAATCCGGACATTTTCAAAGTAGTAACCGCATTTCTAACCCTTAAATACTGCCCTACCCCAACCCTTTAGATTCGGAGAGAGAGAGAGACTTAAAAGATTAAAATATTCCATCATGAATTGCTAATTAATAAAATCCTTGAAAAATCTATATTTTCAATCCAAATGCCGATGCTTAACTTATTTTTTGAATTCAAGAATCTTTATTTCATATTATGAAAGGTCATAAACATTTACCTTTATTTTATGTTCAAAAGGAAATGAACACAAATAACAGCTCTGCTTTAATCCTGAAGGAGCACTAATCCTTAAGCAATCTGATTTGCTGAAATCAATCTGCTTAAGCAGCATTGCAAATAAAGCTGAAGGAAAAAGATTTCCTTTTCCAAGGAAAAAAAAAGTCTCTCAGCATTTAGAAAATTAGTTGGATTTCGACAAGACGCACATAATGAACTTGACCTCAATCAATCAATCCTTAAACCTGAACCGAATTATCTTTACATTTTACATGCTACATCCACATGTAGACACTAATGCTGCGTCACAGTGATTAGTATCAATGACATTTTTGAATGCTTTCAACTCAAATGTAAATAAGTAGCTGTAAACTTTTTTTAAACATTCGTCAAGGACTACCACGCAATTGAATGATTTAAGTAGATGACAATAATTAGAGAAAACTTGATGCTTTGTATAGTTTTTTTTCCCTAGCATAATTGAGATGGAACGCATGATTTTGAGCAACAATTACAGATGAAAACATTTTCAAGATTCCTTTTCAGTTTTTACCTGGAACGCCACTGACAAGGACATTTAACGACATAAGATAAAATATCGATTTTCTGAAAATAAGCGGTGTTTTTGCTGATCTATTTATCCGCTATTAATTCAATTATTTAAACTCAGTTTTATCCAGGACCGCAGAGTTCGAGGAAAAACTATCGACTCTGACTCCAGAAATTTTAAAACCTTCGACTTCGACTCCTTTACCCGAAAATCAGTCCGACTCCGATTCTGACTCCGACACCCCTAACACTGGTAGAGACTTTGAAGAAAAAAGATCGATTGGAAATTTAAACCTTCAACTCTCGACTCTGACTCTGACTTCTTTGCTCCAAAATCAGTCCGACTGCCACCGACAAGGACATTTAACGACATGGAATAAAATATCGATTTTCTAAAAATAATAGGCCCTTTTGCTGTCCCCTTTATCTGCTATTAATTAATTGAATTATTTATACTTCGTTTTATAATTTCATCCATATTTTGCACTGTTCAAGCATTAATAATTAAATAAATAAAGTAAATAAAGAAAACGATTGGAATTAACTAAACTGATGCGTTGAAAAACACATATTAAAGCCTCTTAGTTAAGACATGGATTCAAGCAAGCATCGGTAGAGAGATGGAAATCAGTGAAAGCAGGTGGTGTTTATTTATTTCGGTGCCGATCGCTTCAGGGAGTGTTGTACAATCGAATGCTTTATATGAGTTAGCAAATATTAGCCTCAGAGATCCCCGTGCCAACCAAATTCTTGGTTTATCGATTTTAAAAGCTCAGATAAATCTGAGCAAGTGGGTCTCTGAAGAGTTTTATTTTAATATTTATATAATAAAATTTGATGCACATGCAAAAAGTTACGATTTTGCGACGTTAATAACAGACACAATAATATGAAAATGTGAAATGTTGGTTGCAATTTTACACAACAACAATATAGATTAACATGACGATATTACGAATAAAGACAAATTTTGAAAACATTACTAAATGGGAAAAAAATCTGATAAACATGTTATAAATAATCATGATAAATCCATAAAAGTTACTTTAGTTCTTTAGATATGTATCCTTCATGAGAAAGAGATGAGAAAATTTTATTAAATTTATTACGACAATTTTTAGCGATAAAGCAGCTAAAATATTGTGAGTCATATGATTTAGCAGCGTTGTTTCATTTGAAATGCTGCTAAGACACGACATCGTGTCAAAGTGGTTGCGATAAAGCAACAATTTTTGAATAATGTTCCCTTGGCTTTACCTTTGTAGCTTTTCATATTTTTTAAAAATTTATTTTAACCCATCTTCAGTTTGTGCTATTCTTTTCTTTTCTTTTTTTTATGCTTACATAACTTTTTCTATTTTTTTAGTGTAATTTTATTTCAACCACTGCGCCTCTCACACTGAAAATTCCCCGCATAAGTTGATTGAAAAAAGTGACTTAAGATATTTTGTCGTCACACTAATAAGAACATAATTGAAATGTTTACTGTCATGCCTGCTGAATATCATGACAAATCAAACGTTGAAGTTCATTCGTTTAATCCGGCTGCAAATTGAAAAGAAATCCGGTTTGTTTTTGGCCCAAATTTGCAATAACAATTGCAAGCACGTATTTTAAAGTTTACCCTTTCCTCAGTACATTAAGTTTGAATTATGCTTCTTTAAAGTTGTGTTTGGAAAAAGCTTGATTGCCATTTCTTACATTGCTCCTTGAAGCTGCAGAACGCATTCATTAAAGTTGAGGCAAAACAATATTATCTTTTTAAATGAATACGAGGCTAATTCCAAGCTTAAATCATTAAGTTTTACAAATAATAAATGCTTGCTTATCTAAGCTAGTTTTGGGGACGGAAAGCAACAAATGCAACATTGTTGCAACAACAGCACAAATGTTCTCCATGTTTTTAAGAGATGATATGAAGTATAATAAGTTATTTTAATTTTTTCATTAAATATTAAGTTATGACTTAATGAAAGCACGACAATTCTGTAATTTGATAACGAAATGCAATGTTCATTTGAATTTCTAGTTGTTAAAGGTGTGCAGATCTTTTGGTGCCTCCAGATATTTTTTAGTCGCAACGATACTTCTGTAAAGAAACTAGTATGTTGTGAGTAGTGATTGCAATACATGACCAAAAATGTCATACCGGTATTCGGTATTTTTTCGAATGTGATACCGGAATACCGGTATTAGGGATTTCTCAAAAAGTGATCGAAACACATTGTTCTGTGGCCATATTTCATATTTTTGTTTAAAAATAGCAATATTTATGAACACTTGTTGTGAAAATATAAAATGAAGGAACAAATCAGGGGTGCCCATCCCCCCCCCCCCAAGTTCAATGGCGCAAATCCCCCCCCCCCACACCAAATTTTCTCAACACTTTTTTCCTTTTTTATTTTTAGTTTTTTTTTAAAATTATTTTAATTATTTTTTTACAACTAGTTATTTATTTTTTAATTTTATTTACTTTTTTTTCAACATTTTAAATTTTTTTTATTTATTTCTTTTTATTGTTATTATTATTATTATTATTTTATTAGAAAAGTTCTGTGCTACGCCAATGATAGACACATATACAAACTAAATAAACAGACGAAATGAAATATAAACAGAATAAAATAAAATTAATAATTAAAATTAAAAATGAATCAATAAATAAATTTAAAATCTCCCCCCCCCCCCATTTTGATGGCGCAAATTGCGCCAAAATCTTCCCCTGTGGGCACCCCTGGCGTATAAATGTCGCATTAAAAAATCAAAGATAGTAAGAAATGTAATGCATTTATTGAGTTGTTAATAAGATGGAAACTCATTTTAGTGCACCGATTTCCGGCAGTGGAAAATACTCTTTCTGGATTCCAGCTGATCGGTGGTACTGTTAATAATGTGCCGTACACCTGCCCTTCATCATGAAATAAGTCGGTATCTTGCGTACTGGTTTTGGATGCATTTTGTGTTTGTGTGTTTCTTTGTAGTGTGTGCAGTATTTTTCTTATTTATAGTTAGCGGGAAAAAAAAGTATATCGCCTACTTTACAACTAAACAGCAGACAAGGTAGTACACCAGTTCCGACGACAACAAATTACCATTTGTGATACTGACAAAAAAAGGATTTTCTCAAAGTTCAGTACAGTTGAGACGCAAATATGAACTTGCATAAATTGATGGTTTTAAGTAGTTAATAGCACAAATACATTCGTTATTACACTCAAAAATAACTTTCACAAAGGGCTCAAGTGAGTCATCAAGGAAATGGAAGAAAAAAAAAACATCGGGCACAAAAATGTGATTTATCACCCCACCTAGTAATGAAAATATTATTTTATAATCTTTCCGACACTTTTATTTATTTTTTTTTATGTTCTTTTATTTGACGCTTTTGAAGTCAAATGTTTGCATCAATAGATTGATTTTGGTATTGTCCCATCGAAAAAGATGTATATTTAAAATTACAGTAGAGATTTAGTAAGTAACACTGAAAATTCTTTTATAAAAAAAGTTTTATTATTTTTACGCTATAACCAAAATACCGGTAATTTTTACCTCGGCAAATACCGGTGCTACGAAACTGCAAAATGGCTCGAAACACCGGTATTCAGGATACCGGTATGCCGGTATCGCAATCACTAGTTGTGACCATCACGAAACTTTCCTTTATGTCTATCTTATGAATTCTTGGATTCAACGGATAATTGCAAATGAAATCACTACTACTGAATTCTGCTATTTGCAAAAGCAAGAAGATTTCGATAATTGGGTCACTGGCCAAAGAGGGAAGTTCCAATTTTAATAGCTTTTTCGATTGATGCAGAAAACACCGTACAAAGACTCGTAAAATGTTGGATTCTTGTTTCAAGGCATGAACCATATGAAGAACATAGACTAATTTTACGAGATGTAATAAATTTTGAAGGCTTCCGGAAAATTTATTTAAATAATACTTTTTAAGTTCAGTAACAAAGGTATCTTCTGATACGCGACAATTACCGAGAAGAAACGAAAATTTAAATAACTTATGAAAATCTTCAAAATTTTATTGCATTACATAGAAGAAGAATTCATTTTCTGTATACAACGAAACTAGAATGCAACATTTTTAGACTATTTGTGGGGTGTTTTATGTGACAATTGATACGTGTGTTGTTACCGTGGAATTCCCCGGTTTGCGCGTGGTTGTATGAGTATCTTCTGATCGTTATTGTTTTAAACATTTTTTCGAATCATCAACTATGATATTTAGTTTTAAAACCTGGTTGCAATCTTTGATGGAGCAAATTTGTTAAATCTACATTTATTAATTTTTTTTACTGCATTACTGTTCCGTGATTTTGGTAATAGTTTTATTTATGGATGGTGTTCATTGTTTGCCACTTTGTGGCCGCTTTTGGCAATTCTTATAACTTTCATCAAAGAAGAATTAAAGTATTTCTGTTATGCTCCTATGCAAATTAAACCCTACCCTGTGTATTCTCCGTTTAAAACGTATTTTGTCTGTCCCCTGCAGCAGTTGTGGCACAGTGTACATAACATGCTTTTTATATCCTCTGGCATTCATAATGCAAAGCGTGTTATTATATTCTTCAGTGTCTGCGGCTTAATATCCTTTTGGAATGTTCTCCAGTCAAGGAGCATAATGTAATTCAATTAAAATAAAAGAAGAAATATATTTCGAAAGCTCAATTTCACAAGAAAATACGAAAAGTTCGCATATTAAAACAACCAATCTTGTTCAAATTAAGAAGTTAACTATAGTTTTTATCGACATAAATTCTTCTCTATTTCTACCGGAAACTTATCAGTGATGATAGATTTTGATCTTTTCTTTCAATAAGAGCTTAATATGATAAAAGTATGCTACAACTGACAACACTTATTTCATTCACTTAACAGAAACAAGGCCAATCGATGTTCTAGTTTCCGCTTCCTGTTTGGGTGATGTGGCTAATATATATATTATTTCCCTGATAACGCTGAAGTATAAAAATAATAATAACTTAACTGAAATCCAGAAGAGAAAGTTATTTATGACCTCTTTTTGTCGCATAACCACTTGAGAAAGAAATTTGAAGCAGTGAGAAGCAAAAGAATGTAATAAGTGGGCGGCTATATAAAGTTTCGAGTAAAACGCATTAAACGTTCAAATTCTAGGCAGGCTTTCTATGAATTTTCTTTCTAAATCATGTTGTGTGTCATAACCTAGCAAGGCTACTAGTATCATCTCTTGCCCCAAAACAGAGGAAAGGTTTTACTACTACTTGCATTTTTTTTTAATTATTGCACACACTGTAAAAAATTTCAGAAACATTACTGTGTATTTCCGTGTAACGTTTCGGTATTTCAACGGTTTTTATCCACTTCCCGGAAATATCAAGTATCATTGTCAAAAAGTTTCCTGAATGGCTACAAGTTGCAGGAATGCAGACATTTCTCTGTTTAATTCAGCAAAACATTGAACAAGATACAAAATACCAAGAAATTCAAGCAGCATTGTAGCGTGCTTTATCGTCTCTCTGTTTAAAAAAATACTTATAGCTCCCAATTTAAAGATTAACTGAGTGTATTTATAAGGTGTATCGACTTAGTTTCAATTACGGATTGTCCGGACTGTTTAAGCTCCCAAAAGGAACGAAAAAGTCTTTGTACTACTTTGCAAGAATTGCAATCATTACTTGCAATTCTTGCTTAGCTTTGGCCATGATTGCAATACTGCTTACAGAGCTATTATATTATTCCTACCTAAGATTGCTTTAAAGTTCTAGAGACACGACTGGCTTTAAACAGGAAGATTTCTGGATTTCTCAGGATAATTTCAAGAAGGTTACTGAGTTTTAGCGGAAAACATTCCTGGTTTTTGCGAGATATGTTACTGGCTGAAATTGGGCACATCAGCTGCCTAATATTTTCGAGGAACGTTTCTGAATCGTTTTTACAGTGCATACATCCCCTTGCTTCTCCCTATGTATCATTGACACCAAGCATCACTTTATTTACAACTAGTGGTACCCGCACGGCTTTGCCCGTAATAGAAAAATTAAAAGGTCTTTTGGTTCGCCTGTATATTTACAGATAATGTGTGATGAATTTTCTCGCCAATTGGCTTGTACCCATGTTACGGTTCCACGTTATGATAATTGCGTATCACGCCAATTGGCTTGTGCCCATGTTACGGTTCCACGTTATGATAATTTCGTAATTTACTCGTCCGTCTTATGATAATTTTGTTCTTAAAATTGGAACAGAAAAAGAACCACAACGAATTTCCGAAAAATCTTTTCGAGGTGCATACCCCCATGCTACAAACTAACTTTGTGCCAAGTTTCATGAAAATCGGCGGAACGGTTTAGGCGCTATGCGCGTCACAGAGATGCTGACAGACAGAGATCCTGACAAACAGAGATCCCGACAGAGAGACTTACTGCTTTATTATTAGTAAAGAAGTTAACTGAAACTTCTACTTTAGAGTTACAGACATTAGCAATGTAATATTTTCGTTAATAGAAGCGTGAATGTGTTCATCATAAAAACGTTTGACTCAAAAACACTTAAGAAAAGTGCTGACTATTTTTTTTTTTATCTACTTCGTAGCACATTTTCAACACTATAATCTCCTAAAATTTGGAAGTAAAAGACCAAAAATTATTATTTTAGGGCTAAAAAATATGTGTTGGACAAAATAGGTCATGTTTTACATTAGATTAGGCCTAACATATATTAAAGTATGCATATAGTTCAGTCGGACAAGTTTATAACGAGCCCCGATTTAACGAAGCTCGGATTTAGCGAGTAAATCAGAAATATTTGGTTGGCACAGTGTGAATTTTATGGGATCGTAACTCGCTTTTAACGAGCAGTCTTTTACTGACAGTATTTTTATACATGAATATACAAACGTCCTAGGGCAAAATAATTAAAGTTAAACATCAAAACTAAAAATGCAGCTTTCTGTTCGATCCTTCTGTTTGTTATGGAATTAAAATTAAATTATTCCTGTTATAAAATAAATTCTAATCAACATAATTTTCTTATGTTTTACAAACAAAATAATCCAAATAAGAAATGCTGTGATAGCCATCACTTCCTCATTTACATAAAAAAATAATTTTGTTAAACAAAGAATAAACATGATTAAGGTCAATACTTTTATAAAATGTGAGCTCAAAAAAACTCATAAAAATAGATCATGTGTTTTTAACAAAGTTGATAGAACATTTTTTCTTAACTCTTATTTGGGCTATTAGGAGAAAATCAGTTGGATATAAGTTGAACTTTTGGGGGAAAGGCCAAGGTCTATGTCATTCCATATGTACTATTCTTTCGCACAACTTAGAATGACAATGTACAATGAAATTTTAAAATGAAAGTGAAAATCCTTTGTGTTTTCTGAGAGAGGGGAGTTTTGAAGGTTAATGCATCTCAAATAGTGAGAGTAATTCCTGATTCTGAAATGTATCACAGACTTCAATGCTATTTTCTAGAAATATTTATATTCCGATTGTTTTCGCATCAATGGATTAAATTGCTATTCAATTAATTGTGAAAGTAATGCATTTAAATCATGACTTATTTTATCCTATCCCTAGTGACCTATTTGGGTAAAATAAGTCATTGACAAAATAGTCGAATCCCGACTTACGCGAGGGAAGCGTTCCAAGACTCCTCGCGTAAGACGAAATTTCGCGTTGTAAAAGTATGTATGTATACATTTTTTTTAGAAACATACCAAATTCTTTCAAAATTTGTAATCACACTTCAAACTGCTTTAAAGCATTCCTCAATTACACATTACAGTTTCTTACCTAAAGAATTGAACTTTTACTAAAAACAAGTTCACAGGAATCGGAGTCAGACGGATTGTGGGATAAAGGAGTCGGAGTAAATCATCCCCCACCCCCTTCCTCGATTCTATATTTCTGCCAACGCTGCGGAGACTCCACAGTTCTGTTGTTGTTGTCGTGTGCCAGCTAGCCTGGCAATTTGGGGTGCGCTGCTTCACTTTTCCAACTGTACCGTAATTTGGTGTGAAGTCCGACTCATACAGTACACACATACCATAGGTATCCGTTTACAGGGTAGGCAAATATTCACATCATAACAACACATTCACACAAAGAAAGGACAAGAGAGAGAAAGTACGTCCATGCCAGAACCAGGATCCGAACCCGGACATTCCTGTCTCAGTCGGACTTCTTTGACCACTAGACAAGGCAGGCGGCACTCCACAGTTCTGGTAAAAACATTTGTTTAGCAATATTTATCTCTGACATATTTATCTCTAACTAGCGTCAATGTTAAATCTACAAAATACTGTTTTGAATGGGTTTTTTTTTCCTACTTCTGAAACCGAATATTGAGAATATATTCGGAATCTACGAACATTTTCAATTTTTAGTGCCAAAACATAATATTTCGAGTTGTCAGTAGTGTTACAAATTTTTTAATTGTTCAAAAAACAACCTTAAGCAACTAAACAAAAAAAAAAAAAAAAACTGTTTTACACATATTCCTCATCAAGAGCTTTTCCCAAAAAAGTTTGTTTGACATAAATCCACCTTTAAGTTCATGATCTAATTCTATTGACCTTATTTTTTTCCTGTAGGTGCTAATGATAATAGTTTTTGAACGGTTCGAAACTGAACAAAAAATTGTTTAAATCTAAAAAAGACTTTTCTGGATATGTTCTTCATCAAGAGCTTTTCCCAGCATAGTTTGTTTGAAGTAAATTCGCTTTTAAGATCGAGCTTTATATTAGTTAATTTTTCCGAAGGCGCTTATGTTAAGTTTTTTTGAGTTGTTCAAAATGAAACGAAAAATCGTTCTAATCAAAAGGGGAAATATAGGAAAGTGAGGATTAAGAGTCCTAACCGAGATCTTTCGGGAAAAAAAAGGTTGTCCAAATCGAACAATTCATTCAAAAGCTATTGAGGGGGGGGGGGGAGGGGCAGACAGACCAAGAGACCGACACTTATTTTCCCTATCTACAAACCCTTCAATCCAATTTTTAATATTTCAACATTTAAAATATTATTTTATACAGTTTTAACTTATTTTTGCTTTTAACAATATTTTAAAGACGCATTAATCCGTCTTTCATGCTTATTTAATTTCCTCTTTAGACTTTACCGAGAAAATATTAAGGGCGGGCGTTTGTTGCCTTTTAATAATATTTTCACCTTTTAGGGATATTCTCACGAAAAATCAGTTTTCTTTTTTTTTTTTTTCTGTTAATGGAAAATCTTATTCTGTCTTACTTTTTGCCTCATTTATTCTATTAGAGACGGTTCAGTTATTACGGGTTTTTTTTCCTTTAAGCTGCTTTCTTCATTGATTTTAGTCATCAATTATGTAATGTTTGTTCAAAGAAAAAAAAAGAAACATTTCGTTGCTAAAAAGCTGCTTGGTCGCGATTATTGATGACTTTAAACCGATATTTTGTAATTGCTTTAATTTTCTTTTCAAAAGTTAATAGCATAATGTTGTTATACTCATACAGTGAAATCCCGTTACAACAAACTTCAGGAGACCGCAATTTTCGTTCGTTGTAACAGGAATTTCGTTGTAATAGAATTTAAATAATGCAATGGAAATTAAATTGGGAGTAAATATTTATTTCGTTTAAACGGATATTTTGTTGTACCGGTATTCGCTGTAACGGGATTTCACTGGATTACCGACAAGCAGATATATTTTACGCCTCACGAGCGTATTTCATGCATTCAGAATCAAAAGTACTCCTCAAAGATTTAATCAAACGTATTTTATCGCTTTGTATTAAAAATATAAATTGAACATCGTGAAAAATGTTGGAGGCGAAACAATTGGATTTTCTTTTTAATGTTACCCCTGAAATGTTTTTTTAAGTTTTTCTTACATTCAAAATGTCAAATTTTACTGAATAACTGTAGTAAAATTTGTTCTTCCCTTACCTGCAGGAGAGATGTCGATTTCTATGAAGTCTGTTATGCAAAAGAAGGAGAAATATCTAAAATGATGCTTTGGAATATACACAAACTAATCCAAAAACAAGATAATTTTACCCTAGATTACTTAAACTGCTTCAAAACGAAAAAATATATTGAACACATTTTATCTAGACATAATAATTTATGTTTTATGAATAAGAGAATGGTATGTGTATTGAATTAAGTAGGAATTTTGGTGATAAACATGATGCAGAAAAGAAAACTTCGTATTCAGCCGTAATATCAGAAGCGTTATCATTTTATACTGAAAGAATGCTGCTACGCAAAAAAAAAGTAGCAATATTTCTTATAATGTTAAAACCTGTAAAAAATATCCACATGACAATAAAATAATAAGTTTGGCAATTATTGCCTGTTTTTGGTAGACTTCATTTTGCTCCATCTGACAAAATTAATATTAATAATCATAATAACTTGCATCAATTTAACCATTTTGCAACAGTAAAAATTTCGTGCGAGAAATTTGCTAAGAAATGTTTCATCTCTAGCACACGAGCAAAACCCGACCTGATCTATTTTATTGCTTTTTTCAATTCTTCCAAAAAGTATCAATTTTTGGAGTAAATACATGTTTACGACAAAAGAAAACATGTAATTAGTAGTAAGCGTTTTAAGAGATATGCTTTTAATAAAGTCGCTTAACTCACTAAGAAGTGCGAACTACTGACCTGTAACAAGAGAAAAGTAAACTTCGTGTAGTCAAACGTAAAATCAAAAGCTTTATCATTTTGTACTAAAGAAATGCTGACAAATAAAAAAGGAAGCTAAAAAAATTTCTTAAATCTGTAAAACATATCCGCATAAGAAAAAAGAAAGTTTTTACTTGTTTTTGATGGACTTCATTGTACCCTACCTGATCCTAATAATATTAATGATACTATGATAATCAGCATTAATTTAACTATTTTACGATAATAAAATTTGTACGGGCCATCTGTTATGAAACTTTACATATCTAGCATACAATTAATATCCGACTTGTTCTATATTACTGCTTTATGCAATACTTTCAAAAAGTATCAATTTTTGGAGTAAATACATGCTTACGACAAAAGAAAACATATAATTAATAGTAAGCGTTTTAAGACAAATGCTTTCAATAAAGTCGATTAACTCAATAAGAAGTGCAAACTACTGACCTGTAAAAGGCTGTAATTACAAATTACATTTACAGGAAAAACAAGCAAAATATTTTTGAATGCCCAAGAATAGCTTTTAAACTTAAATCAAATAACAAACATTTGCATAATGACCGTATTAAGGAGGATTGTTTCGAAAATCCTGATCAAAACTTCGTACGACCTGAAGAAAATGAAAAGGAATTATGATAACTGATAATTAAAAGATTTCACGATTATAAATTTTTTTTGAAGTTGTCTCTTTTAAAGAGAAATGTTTTTTGAATAGAGTAAAAAATAACTTTATTCTAGAATCATGTGAGCCTACGTTCCATTTCAACATATGTTTCTTTTTTTTTCTTTGAGTAAATGCCAGCTATCATGAAATTCGTAGCATTCAAGCCGTTTTGATATGTATTGTACATACTTATACAGAGGAAAAATGAAATGCAACACTAAAGTACAGCTAAAAAGCATCTATAAAACGCGTATTGCAAAATTTCAAGTTTAAATAACTAAAAAAAAGGAAATCAATTGAACGCAATTTTAAGGTTTAAATTGATAGTTTGTAAACGTAACTTATTTTTTTTTATTAAGTTAGTGATGCGCTTTATAGAGCAAAACCATGAAATATTGGGTCAACTCAAGTACAAAATGAATTATTTCATTATCGGATTAAAAGCTTACTCCAAAGCATTGTGTGACACTCTCAGCAATAAAAAATGTCCTTAGTACGTAATCTCATTACACATGTCACAAGGTTTGGTGAATTTTACAGAAAAAGATTCGCCGTCCTAAGAGAATGGTGAGATGGCGAATAGAGAATTTCAGAAGTTGTAATTGAGCTGCGTTCAAAAAAATGTTTGGAATACTGTAACATCGAAGAATAATAAATGTACCGTGAAAATGTGAGAAAATTAATCAAAAGATTTTAGTTATTTTTTCACCTATGATAAGAGTTGAAAGTCTACTTCTACTTCCACAGTTGACGCTCGATTTTAAGAACTTTTTGGGACCACAAAAAAAGTTCGAAACACCGAGAGTTCTTAAAATGGAAAAGCAGCACAAAATAATGTAGATGACTTTTAAGAGCTGAAAGCGTACTTCTACAGTTGACGCTCGATTTTAAGAACTCTTTGAAACACAAAAGTTCGAAGAAACTAAAGTTCGTGAAATAGAAAAGTAGTACAGCTAAGAATAAGGACCTTTTAAGAGTTCAAAGCATTCTTCCTCTTCTAAAATTGACACTTGATTTTAAGAACTCTTTGAAAACAACGAAAAAGTTCGTAAAAATGAAAGTTCGTAATACTGAAAAGTTGTATAAGCTAGAATAGAGACCTTTTAAGAGCAGAAAGCCTACTTCTACTTCTACAATTGATTTTACTCTTTGGAACATGAAAAAGTTTTAAAAAACTAGGGTTCGAGAAATAGAAAAGTAGTGTAAACTGTAGTAGATAATTTTTAAGAGCAGTAAGCCTATTTCTACTTTTACAGTTGACGGTTGACTTTAAGAACTCTTTGGGACACAGAAAAGTTCGAAAAACGAGGGTTTGGAAAATATAAAAGTAGTCAATTCTTTGACACAACGGAAAACGTTCGTGAAAACGACCTTTCGTAAAACCGAAAAGCACCTGAAACTAATTACCATTTATTCTAAGAGTTTAAATGATAAGTTGTATTAAAAACAAAAATTTTATGCCAAAAAATCAGCGTACGCTGCAATAAAATTAGTACGATCGCGACTATTTTAATCATCCTTGTTTATGCATCACACGTTGAAGTCCTTTTTAATTTCAGCTTGTAACATTTTTGAAACGATAAGTTACTCAATTTTATCAATATTAGTAGCCGTTTCACTTTTACTTTGAAATTGTAAATATAAAAATAAATAAATACGTCCAACCCAGACACTGGAAAATTCAGTTCATAAGCTTAACCGTTCTCCAACCAATTTCTTTCTCTCGGGAAAAACCGAAACTAAAACGGAAGTCAAAACAGGTTATACAACCCAAATTCAAAATAATAGAATACCCGAATTGTTTAAACAAAACTTGTCCCTGAGTCGAGAAAAATGAACGCATGCAAATTAAAAAGGGTAAAACTCGTTATTTATGAATGGGTAAATCAATTTAAACAACTTTTCAAATATTAGTTTAACAATAGATCATTAACAAATTAGAAAAAGAGATAGATTTTTTTATATAGGTCAAAATATTAGAATAATTTAATCATTCAATTCAATTTAAAAAAGTAGCGAAAATATTTGCATATCTGTTATAGTTTGTCACAAGTATGGAACTCTGCGCCCGGATAATTGTACGCGCTTTTAAAAGCCTTGCTCAAAATGGGTCGTCAAGGTGATATTAGAAAAAAACCGAAGTTACATATTGTATTATTTCTTAAAGTTAGAAAAAAACTATCCAATTCAATTCAAGTCAACGTTTTGCAATCTATGGTTTGTAAGATTTTGAAGGAATATAGAAGGGCTGACCAACTAAAAAGTAACCGAAGTAAACAAGGTAGAAAAATTGTAACACATGATGGCAGAGATGAATCCAAATTAAAGTAAATCGTCCAAAGTTATCGTTGAAAAATTCTTCTTTTGTCCATAAGTGTTAGACAGAATGTATAGTTATCTTGTCCAAGCAACCTACACTTGAACGGATGCATAAACTGCAGTTTTAATTGCGGATCTACGAAGTAAGATCAAATGTAAACATGAAGCAGAAACGTGCACGACTCTCCTAGAGCAAAGAGAAGCTCATACAGGAGCAAAAAGGTTAGAAAAGTATTATATTCAGTGATGATCTTTTTTTGAAATATCTGTGAACAAAAAATTTGGGTTGACGTTAATCTTGTGTAAGACGTTCTCAACAATTTGACACATCCTTTTTGGTTTGTGGGTGCATGAGGGCTGCTGGAATTGGGAAATTATATATATCTTAAAATAACACAATGCCTGACTTCCACTATTTATCAATAATACTGCATGATACTTCATCTGAGGCACAGCAGTTACACATTTAGTGACACATTTTATCTTTCAGCAAGATTCTACTCCGTGTCATGTCTCTAAATCGACTCATAGATTTTAAACAGAAGAAGGAATTTCGGTATTGAACTGATAAAGCAACTCTACCAATCTCAATACGATCAAGAATTTGTGGTACCGTCAAATCTAAAGAAAACTGTTCAAGCCGTGGTGCCCGCCAACAAAATTGGGCTCGTTGCCGCATTGAAGAGGGTATGGAAACAGTGTCATAAACTATTAATGTAAACAGGTGGTAGAATCCGTGTGTGAAAGGATTAAAGCATTGAATTCAGCAAAAAGTGATGCATTGGAGTATTGATATTGAATTTTTTTTTTTTTTTTTTTTAAAGTGTTTTCCTCCCATTAATTTAAATATTCGTATTTTTTGCCTCAATGAAAACCTTCATCACTATAAACTTTTGGATTATTCTGTTTAAGGTTATTTCTAATTGAGTAAATTTGAAATGAAAGGCACACTTTAAGGGCTAAGAAAGGTGGCACGTTCATATAAATACCTAATTTGCATTTATATTTGGTTAGAATAATTTTTTTTCCAAAAAGTGAGAAGTACTATTCTATTATATTGAATTTGGGTTGTATACCCAAAGATTTCCAGTCTTACATCCTGGAATTCATCAGAAAAGAGCTACATCGATATTTGTAGAATTCATATATATATATATATATATATATATATATATATATATATATATATATATATATATATATATATATATATATATATATATATATATATATATATATATATATATATGCGGTTTTTATTTCGTAAAAGGAATGAAAAATTACATTGTTCTGAGGGAGGGAATACTCTGCAGATCTACCCGAGCGGTTCGAAAACGGAACAGATCGTAAATTAGAGATGCGAAAAATCGAGTTTTGACAACTTACTTGAGAAGCAGCCTGATGATTCTGAGGCCAAGTCTGTCGATGAGGAAGCCCCATATGAAGGCGCTGAAACCGACACAGAAGATACCGATCGTGTAGGCAAGGTTCAGCACTTTATCTTGGGCTACGCAACCGACTTCTACAGAAAGCTCTACCTGAAATGAAATAATCAATAGAAATTTAGTTGTTGTGCAGTGATCTTTACAGTTGCACAACAGTTGAATATACACTCACTGGCCAGTGAATTAGAAACCTTTGATATTTCAGATTGGTTTTAGGGAGCATGTTCTGCTGGCATGGAAGTGGTGCCCTGTTATTCCTCGAGGGAAAACAAACGACCATGCGATACCTAGACATACTGGCAGATCAAGTGCACCCTGCAATGTTGCATTTTTATCCAGCTGGCAACGGATACTTTATGGACGATAATGCAACCATACATTGTGCCAGAAGTGCTGAATATTGGTTCGCTGAGCATCAGTCTGACTTCCAACACCTTTCCTGGACATTGCATAGCCCAGATCTTAACCCCATAGGAAATGTGTGAGATATGGTGGAAAAAAGCATCCGACAGCACTCTCCTCTTCCATCTGATTTACAAGATCTAAAAAGGTGCATAGCCAACGTATGGTACTCTCTGGATGTAAATGTACTCCAGAAGCTAGTAGACTCGATGCCCAAACGAATCAGAGCATTTATCCGTGCAAAAGGTGGTCCACTAAAATATTGATCTTGGGTTTCTAATTCATCGGCCAGTGAGTGTACGAGGGTTGGAACCTTAACATATTTATTTACACTTTTCTTGAAAAGTGATACGTGATACCAAGGTTTATTTCCCATTAATATAGTGATTGTGTAACAACCCGTTTCCAACGACGTGAAACTCGTAGTACCCCTATAGCAGCGCCTACTTTGTCGATAGTTCGAATGGAGCGGTCTACTGCCGCAGGAATCTCCAGAATAATTCCGAAGTGTGTTCCACGAAATAATTCCTTCGTCTTAGGATCTAAGTCAAAATTACGAAGACTTAAGTCTTTGTAACTTTAACGTAATCCCAAAGATTGAGAAATCCCTTTTGTGGAACCCGTTTCACAACTGTTCCAGAGATTCTTGCGGTAGTAAACCACTCCATTCGAACTATCGAGAGAACACGCGCTGCTACAGGTGTGCTAAGAGTTCTTCACCGTTGGAAACAAGTTGTACACAATGATGGCGACTATATTGATGGTCAGTGAACCCTGGTCTCGTGCATTACTTTTGTATTTGGTGTAGTGTAAATAAATAATTTCCACCATTGAAGTTCCGGCCTTTGTACTTTTTTGTTCCCTTTTTGTCATAATCAGTCGTTTGAGGGAAAATATTCAAGATTTTTGCCCATAATTACGATTCATATGATTTTGTTGCTCTCCGTCAAGTAGTCTATTTTTAATTAAAAAAATATCTAAGTTACGCCACACGTTGTGGGGAAAAGTAAATCACAACTATACGTTTATTTGAATACTTTCAGTGTTTTAGCCCTTTTGGGGACCGTAGGTCTATATTTACTGTCAACATACTCAATTTCTTTTGAAGTGCAAAAACGTTTCGAACGTTTTTAAAAGCCATTAGTGCAAATGACCATGTTTTCCGGGCTTTGAGTATATTTTTAAAAACAATGATACAAGAAAGATGCAAAAAAACACTTCAAAACAAATTAACCGACCTCTTTGGAAAAAAAAAAGTAAAAAGGAAGACAAAGCAAGGCTGTGTGAATATTTATCATTTTTTCCATGAACGCGTTTTTTACGAGCACTTGGTTATAATAAGCAAATATCGCGGTCCCTTCTCTCCCGTAATAAACGAATTCGATTGTACTACCTACGTTGCAGTTGATTTCAAAAAAAGATAAAATTCAAATCATTAAAACGTGGCTGTATTCTTTCGCTTAGAATTGATTGAATACAAAATACCAATAATTAAGAAGAAAATTCCATTCAATGTTTGTTTGAGATAAAGATCGAAAAAAATAAATATATATACTAGTTTTATTGGAAAATTTCCTGACGAAAGAAGCAAGTTTCAAACGGCCTTGGTTAAACACCGGCACTACTTTGACTTTCAATGGCGCTCAAAAAAAGACACAATTAATAAAGAGAATCCTTCCGAAGAGATAACGGTAATGAATGCTATTCTATGACCTTAAAAAACATGATACATACTGCTAATCACAAGGTTAAATCAATCAATACAATTGCCACAGCTTTTTCAATGACTTGACGCTAGATTCATAAAAGCAACAAAAGCTTTATCATTTTTACTTTCTTCTATATCTAATATATAGAAGAAAGTATTGGATTCGTGCAAATTTTCGAATTTCGAATTTTGACGGATTCGAACGTTTTGAGGTGTGCTGAGTCCATTTCGACCATTTTTGGAAAATGTCTGTCTGTCTGTATGTGTGTGTGTATGTGTGTGTGTATGTGTGTCACGTCTGTGTGTGACCAGTTTTTTGTGGCCGCTCTACAACAAAAACTACCGCATGAAATCGAACGAAATTTGGTACACATATGTGCCCCTATGTGAACTTGTGCCCATTAGTTTTTGGCGCGAATTCCTCCAAGGGGGGTGGAGCAATGGGACGTTTTTCGAGTTACGCGTGCTTGCTATTACTCAGGAAGTAACTGGCGGAATCAAACAAAATTTGGTCCATATGTTGGTATTAACAGGAACAGGTGCTGATTCAATTTTGGTGTCAATAACTCAAACGGGGGTTGAGCTATAGAACGTTTTTTGTCGTCAATTGTGACTGCTGTATCTCAAGAAATAATGAACGGAATGAAAGAAAAATTTATCGGCAAGTAGCCCTTAGTGGGTATAAGAACTGATTTTATTTTTGTGTCAACAGCTAAAAAGGGGGTAGCGCAATCACCCGTTCTTTTTTTCCATTTTGAGTGTCCTATCTCAAGAAGTAATGCTACGTTCTGGTTGAAATTTGGAATATATGTGAATCCATGTGTAAACAGGCTTTGGTTCAATTTTGACGCCGATCGCTCCAAGAGGTGTTGATTTTTTTTTTTTTTTTTTTTTTTTTTGCGAATAAAAATATTTTTATTAATGCAACAATAAGAAAGATAAATCGTAATAGATTGTCTTCTGCGTATTTCTCGTGATTTTAATTGTATGGAAATGATAGGAAATATTATCTCAATGATTTAAAATTTTTAACTGTTGCCATCTTATGTTTGTTAACAAATAAAATATTTGTAATTAATTCAAGCAAGGCTTTTAAAATAACTTTCAATTTTCGCTCTTTGCTTTGCTTTTGCAATAATTCAGACATTGGGATAGTCGTCAAGTTTTTGCATGTGTAATTTTGTTTTTGTTGGGAATATTGCTTCCTCGTCAAGCATGGGGAGGGATCAGAAAAAAAAAAAAAAGAAAAATATAGAAGAAAGTTTCGTGATGGCCACAACATACTAGTTTTTAATGTATACATTTATATATGCCTGTTGAAATTTATTGGAGGGTATTTTAGAAGTCTTTCCGACATTTTGGGGCGATCTTTGGGGCGCTCAGTAGTTTTTAGGAGTTGCGCTTTTACGTTTGGGGGATGAGCAGCTCTGCATATGTGTACCTGTATGTTTTTATATTTGTATTTATATACTGTCAGCTCCGCTTAGTCGATTATCGTCGGTTCCAAGAAATATAATTTGACTAAGCAGAATATTTGATAAAGCGGGGAAATTTTCTTTACTTTTCTAAATTGACAACATTTTTCTTAAAAATTAAAAATTATAAATCAATAGCTATACAAAGAAAATAGCAATTGTTATTTGTAAAAAGTTTTTGAAATAAGCTAAGTAAACAACAAAATAGTTTACTAATTAATTCATATATTATAGTATATATGAAAATTATAAAAAAAAGTAACTTTCAACATGATTTATGAAATGTTTGTCTGAGAACCTTATTTCAGTACAATATTTTTTGGAAAAAAAACTGGAATAGTGGATTGCTTGCTCCAAGGTCTTTTGAGAATACATTTCCAAGTCCTTTTCTCCCTTCTCGTCTGTCGTGTTTTACATTTAATATTTTCCAATTTATTAACGTCTGAAATATGTACATATTTTTTTCTGTTATATAATTATCGACACCCAGTTTATTATTTTTTGCAATGGCAACGTCAAAAGAAATCAGATAGAATGGAGGAAATGTTTTGATTAAAAATGGAAGTTTTTTGTCAAGCCCATCGAAGGCAAAAAATATTGTTTTATATTTTAACTTCTGCAATTGTTCTAACTTAACTTATTTCTATTTTATTCAAAAATAATTTAACAAAAATATTTGCAAAAGCTGAAAAATATCATTCGAATATCCGGGGAAATTATTCGATTAAGTGGAGATCTTTAACATTGCGTCTATGGGGAAACATTCGGTTCCGGGAGCTTTTATCCATATAAGCAGGGCATTTGTTTATCCGTTACCCGATTAAGCGGGGCTGACAGTATATATACATTGATAAAAGTTACATAGATATGATAGATATAGAGGCGGAAAGAGAGCAGTGAAAGCTCGTACACAAGCAAGCATTAAGTTGCTTCAATGTAACACGAAAACAAATTTTTAAATTAATATTGAAAAAAAAACTGATAATTTTTATGGTTTTTGGTTATCTTTCTTTTTTTTCCTATGCATATGCGCTCAAAACACAGTCAGGGATTGTCGACTAAAATTCGCTTTTCGAGCAATCTTTAGAGGAGGAAGACGGCGAATTTGGAGCTGCTTGGAGCAGTAAAATCGAGAATTTCGAGCAGATTTTAGCAGTAAAAACTTAATTTCTGTATCAAGGTAGAGTTTTTGTACACATCTCATACACTGTAAAAAAAAAATCCGAAACGTTACTGATTATTTCCGTGTAACGTTTAGGGTTTTCAATGCTTTAATGCTTTTTATCCACTTCCTGGAAGAATCAAGTATCAGTGTCAAAAAGTTTTCTGAACTGCTACAAGTTGCACGAATGCAAACAGCTCACTGTTGTGAAAAATATTTTTAGCTCCCAGTTTAAAGATTAACTGAGCGTATTTATGAAGTGTATCGGCTTCAGTTCGTTTACGGCTCGTCCAGACTGATTAAGCTCCCAAAAGCAGCGAAAGAGTCCTTGGACTAAGTAACATTTGCAAGAATTGCAGAGGAGGAAAATTCTGAAGACTTTCTTGCAATTCTGTCTTAGCTTTGGCTATGTTTCTAATACTGATTTTGGATCTTTCTTGATAAATCAGGAAGGTATCACGCTATTATATTATACCTAATTAAATTAATCTCAAGTTCCAGAGACACTACTGGCTTTAAACGGGAAGATTTCTGAAAGTTTCAGGTAGCTTCCATGGTAATTTCAGGAAGGTTACTGAATTTTAGCGAAAAACATTCCTGGCGTTTTCAATTTATGTAATTGGCAGGAATTGGACACATCAGCTGCCCATTATTTCCAGGGACGCTTTTGGATCGTTTTTAGTGTACACACAAACACGTATAAGCCATGATAAAATAATAAAAGAGGAGATTAAGGGTGCAAAAACACCATAACTCCAAGCAACTACGGAGCTCCCTTAATCTCACTTTTTATTATTAATTTTTTCTTTTTTTCACTTATTGAGAAGTACCATGCTTTTTAAATGAACTAAAAAGTATAAAATAACCTCACTTAGCTTCATGTGGATTTACAGCCCGATACAATTGCAGATTTTTTTACAGATTGTCTGAGAAATTTGTGATTATGAGTTCTTAATAGCTATCAAAATACTTGTGAGCTTTTAAAGGAAAAACATGGGGTGCATGTACAATATATAACTATAAGTGAAAGGTTATCAATGAGAAAACTTAAAATTGTTAGTTAATTTTTAAATGCATCAATTGTCTGTTGCGTGCGCCCCATATTTTTCCTTTTAAAGCTCACAAATATTTTGAAAGCTCTTAAAAACTCATAATCATAAATTTTCAAGACAATCTGTAAGCAATTCAGAAAGTGTATAGGGCTTTAAACCTACATGAAGCTTAGAGAAATTATTTTATACTTTTTGTTCATTTTAAAAACATGGTACTTTAAAACTTTTTTAATTATTATTATATAGCCATTTCCTTCAAAAGTATACTTTTGACAGCGGTGGGAAAGTAAAACCAACGGCACTTTTTTGTTACTAAAAAGTAACATCAACAAACGATTTGTTTTCTTCTTTTAATTTTTTCATTATTATTCCCCAGCCTTCTTTTTTTTTTTTTTTTTTTGAAAAAAAAAAATGTATTTATTGTGATGTGATTTGTATTTTCACTTCCTTTTTCTTGAAAACGTTAAAATAATTTTTTATTCAAAAAATATGTTAACTGCATTGTTTAAAAAGTGCTACTACTTTATTTGCTCGATTTTATTCTACTAGACTAAAAATGGGGGCTGAGTTTTAGCTCGTCATTGGCCATGACTGTCCCCCAAAACACCCTGCATCGTTTTCGAATTATTCGCATTCTTTGCTTACGTTCGACGAGCACAACCGCTAGCTACCGGTTAGTTGATGATATGACAGCTAATGATCACGCGATTCAACCAACCAATCAACAGCTCAAAACGGTAACCGGTGCATTTTTTTGCAATTGTTTTCAGAAGTGTTTCCAGAAATAAAGTTATTAAACCAGGGTTGGCAAAAACCCGGTTTTTTTAAAAAAAGCCCATGGACCCAGGGTTTTTTGGGTTTTTTTCAATAAAACCCAAAAAAACCCAACTAAAGCTGGGTTTTTTAAAACAAAAGTGGGTTTTTTTGTCTTTTTTTATGGAAAATATGGGGTAGTAGCGTATTGTATCGTAACTATATGGGCAAAGCACAAATATTGTCTTGGGGTAAAAAAAGCTGGAAAATTCAGCGTTTTCTGAAGAAAAGTAAAAAAGACAACAAAACCAAAGAATGGCGAAGTTTCTGATTTTTTTTAGTTTCCATGATTATCAACAGTTAAGGCAGAGTTACTTCTCGAGTGATAAAATCTATTGTTCGTTTGTAATTACTACATTTTTTTTTTTTTGCATTTTACTTTATTGTATTTCATTTTGTTATGCAAAACTACTGTAGAACCTCAAGTAGTTTAAATCCCTTTTTACTGAATTCCAGCTTAATCAATACATTTCTTTGAATTTTATGTTGCCTGTTTTTCTATTTCTGTGCACAGAGTAACAAATATTAAACTTTTTCGTAAGATAATGAAAATACTGTACATCCTTTTTCTGTTTTCTGTCCGACCGTTTGAAAACCTGTTAATTTCTAAAAAATATACCTTGTTTATTCGAGATTTGTGACTTGTTGGTTTGCAGAAAATAATTCACATGAAATCCTTTTAGCTAGCTAGAGTAGTTTCCTCTGTATAGTCTACAAATATTGAGAAAATCAGATGTGACAGGACTTAGTCAAGATAATTTGAGTTATCTATTGACCAGTTAAAGAAAAAAGTTAAATATATTTATTTAAAATCTTTGAAGTGTTTTTTTTAGTGCTGTTAAGAGTTAAGAAATACTATTAAAGTTCAAAATTCATTTTTTATATCCATTGTCTGTGGTGAAGAACAAATAAAAAAGAAGTTTAAATTGTGAAAGTATTTAAATTAATTAATTTTTAAAAAACTTCTCGGAAATTTAAAAAAACCCAAAAGTGGGCTAAATCATGGGTTTTTTTAAATGGGTTTTTTTCAAAAAAACCCACTGGGTCCAACCCAATTGGGTCCAATCCGGCCAACCCTGTATTAAACTCATACTTCATACTGAAATAAAAAATATTTTTGATGATTTTTTGATCTCTTATGACAGTGGTGCCAAACATTTTTCTACTTGAGACCACACCTCATATTAAAATGATTCTAGCGGTTCAGAAAATAACTAAAATTTGAAAATGTTCAACATTTTTTTAAATTACATGTGAAAACGAGAAAAAGGAATGAAAATTAAAAACCAATGATTGATGTAATCATTACTTGATGCATCTTTTTTTTAATTGCATCAGTTTATCAGAAACCAATTCTGAATATTTAGCTCAATTTTTGACGTTCTCATTAAACGTGCTTTTCGATTTGTTGACTTTAAAGAAGACCACGGGCCACACGTATCAACTTCACAGATCGTATGTGTCCCTCGAGCCGCAGGTTGGGTGCCACTGTTCTTATGGTATAACTTTTACACTGTTTCGATTCATTAGTATTCTTTTCGTGAAACATTTAGCGTAAACAAAAAATCTGAAAAGAAAACCTGAAATTTATTCAAAACTCTTGCTTTTAAAAACATATATAAATCAACTACTACGCACAAATTCGAAAAGAGAAAAAAAGGACATTGAAAAAAAAAAAGGTAAGTAATGATTCAAGATTGCAATCTTTGATTAAAAAACTTCAGAAACAAATTTGATATTTTTTCGAACGCTTTACTAATTCTAAAATTTACCCTATGAATTAAAACAGTACGTTTCAAGTCTGAAAAATACGTTCCCTGATAATTCGATAAGTGGCGTGTGGGGGGGGGGGGGGGTAAGGATTCTGTCATTCCCATACAGCTTGACAAATATGGAAATTAATGCGGAAAAATTTTCATAATCATTCTTTTTCCGTTACTTTTATTTCGATTCACGTTTCTACAAATGAATTTATAATTTATCATACCCATCAGGATAAATTTAATTGATTATTAAATTTACTGACTTCTGGTTAGAAAGTTAACGATGGTGTCGCAGCGGCCAATGAAGTTCTTAAACGTAATTTTCATAATCGACTTTTAAAATGTGAAGCAGAGGCTGAAACAGATCAAATGCTACAGAATATAGATTGCAAAAGATTAAAATAATCTTACTACTATTATATATGCGAAAGTTTGTCTGTATGGATGTATGGATGTTTGTTACTCTTTCACGCAAAAACTACTAAATGGATTTTGATGAAACTTCACAATAATATAGCTTATGCATCAGAATAACACATAGGGTAGTTTTCGTCCCATTATGGGGGCAAAACCCCCTTTGGGAGGCAATAAAACACAATTTTAGTATAAATTCTCTAATATGGGGATGAAAAAATACTTGCACATATTAACATTATATGTCCATCGAAAGCTCTGATTTTTCTGCTGAAGATGGCACCTTTTCGAAATTTCTAAGTAGAATAAAAAACGAGTTATGAGCTTTTTAGTTCCATGTTCGAAGGCTTTCCTTAACTCAATACAATATTTAGTGTATCATCTCAACTCCCTGTCGATAGCGACTATTGTATTGTTGACTATCTTTGCTTTTCGTGACTGTTCAAGGCTTTTCTCGAGTCAAATCTTGAAGTAAGATTTTTGCACAAGATTGGCAAATAATACATGGATTTGGCTGATTTTTTTTCCCATTTTAATGCAACTTTGAGGCAATTAATGTTTTTTTTTTTTTTTATTTATTTGTATTGACTGGGTATATTTAATCGATCAGCTGGAATCTAGCCAAACTTTTTTTGTGGAATCATTTCAATAGCTAAGGCATTTGGCATTTTTTTCAACTGTCGCTGTTTTTGAAGCTCAAGACTACGCAGTACTGTGTTTCTCGGTTTTCACCATGTAACCGAATATCGCCATTTCTTTAATACTTCTTTAAATTTGTTAACACGTAAAATAATTCGCCAACTAATTCGCAAATTCATAAACAGCGCAAAAACTTCCATTACTTTGTCTTTGCACACAATTTCATACAATTGCCAAATTTTTACTGTTTATTGGAAACATTTCGGGTAGCATCATTGTTGATCCCATTTTGGGACGATTTCTACGGTAAGAAGTTATACATTATACAATAATTTAGATTGCCGGTGTAGCGCTGGATATTATGCATTTGATGGAGATCGGGATTATAAGGGAACTGTTTCACTTTATTTAAGAATAGTTGACCTCACTCGAATAGGTTTTGTTTTCTGAATTACCGGGACCACCGTGACAAAGCGCGCGCTCCATTCGTCGCCGCGCGTTCTTTCTACCCGAATTACCCATGACTTCTTTGCAACTCCTGAACGTTTTCGTGATTTATTTTTTGTGATTTTTGGGTGTCTTCTCAGTTTTGCCGACATTTCATTTACTCCCCTTCCCCCTAATTTTCAGTTTTAATCATACCTTTTGATACATTTAAGGGGACAGACAATTTGAAATGTCGACGAAACTAGAGACAAACAATTTTTTGGTAACTATTTGACCTTTGCCTGTAATGACCATTAACTTAAATCAATTGAAAAAAACTACATCAACGTGAGCGAAGCCGCGGGTAAGAGCTAGTACTGGAATATAACTGTTTTCGAAAGTAACAGTTTTGCTTTTATTCGAAAATATCATTTCAAGTCTAAGTCGTTTCTTTAAAATTGGGAGGGGGGTGGGGGCCTTGTTTTGACACATTCCTCAAATTTTGAATAATTGTTTCATTTTGGTGAGTTCAGCCAGACTGCAGGAATTTCGCGCCCATTTGCCTGGTGCTGGCGGTAATGATGCGGTAATATTTGATGAACAAGAGCGCCAAATTCGAATCGCAACGTGATCCATAATTTGTTTTATCAATACTGCAAATGCTTTTGATTTGCAGATTGATAAATGTTAATGATCCTACTGCATATCCTTCTTGTGCATAAATAGTAGCATGTGAGAAAGCATTTTAATAAATCAAATTTAGAAAACAAATAACGAATATAAAATTAACAAAATTTCGAGTTTCAGTGCATAAGGAAAGGAAATTTGGGCACAAAACACCGATTGTGTAGAAGATTTCGGTCGAAACTAAAATGCGCTAAAAGAGTCAACGCAAAAATTGTATGTGGTCATCCAATACTATACACGGACCCTCTTCCCCTGCCAATAAATTTTGAGCGGTGACAGCATAGAGGGGAAGACGTCCCCCAAAACCTGTCAGCCGCTCCACGTAGAGGGGAAGGAAAACGCTACAGCTTTCTCTCTCTCTCTTCCGAAAGCTAGAAATTTTCTGTCTGATGAGTCCTCTTAAGTTGGTGGAACGCAACCTTTGTGATCTGGGACGGTTCATGGATGCCGACCATCTCGTCGTTCGCCTCGCTCTATCCAAACGCGCTCTTGCGAACCAATAAAGGGGGACCAGGCGGGGCCTTCGCGATTCTCCTCTACTACTACTCTCTTTTTCTCCGGGCCAAACACTGAGGGGTTGGAGGCGCATGTGACGTCATTCGTTGAGTCGAAAGGTCGAAGAAGTGTCCAAGTTCAAATCGGACATTCGATTGCACGTGGACAACGTGATGAAGTTCATCGTTTTTTTTCATGTCCTGATGGTATTTCACTGGAATTTTGCTGCAAAAAGCCTGTATTTCGAAGAAGGATAACTTTTAAGGTACGTATTCAATTTCTGTTTATATTTATGTCTTATAAAAAACTTTTAAAATATTTAACTGCCGAAATGATGTATTTAGTAATTTGGCTATTAGTTATTCACTGTTAAAGATAATCATGATGCTCTGATTTTTTTAATATTATTTTTTCTGGAATTAGATCTGGATTTAATTTAACTTCTCCCAATATATAATACATTAATAGTATATATATATATATATATATATATATATATATATATATATTCTACAATGGGAAGGAAAAGGGCAAAATCTGCATAAATGAGTTTTTGAGATATTTCAGGCATTAGATGTCAAAAAAAATGAAAAATATGAGGAGATAAGTGCGGTTTTCATTAAAAATCTTTTAAAAATTGTAAACAAGCAGTCTGTATTTAAAGCTAAAAAACATAAAAGATTTTATACTTTTGACCGATTCTGCTGTAAAAGCAAATAATGATTAAGAATGAAAAGTAAATTTGTAGTTCGATATACTAAATTTTAAAGGGCATTTAAATTGTTATTTTTCTTTTTGAACCTGTAATATTGACTGAAAATCATCCTAAACTACATTTGCGATCGTAAAACTTATTTAAAATAGTTTCTTTGAAAAATAGAGTATTTAACTGCAAAATTATAACATTGCTTTTAAAAGTTGAAAATTTTGTGGAGAAACTTTGTTTATAATAACCTTTAGATAAAATTATAAACATTTAAAATAAATTATTAAATGAAAATATCTAAATTAGAAGTAGTGTAGTGTGTGTATATTATTTTTATACATATGTATATATTTATTATTTTTTTATTTTAGATGGGTCGAAAGTGCTCAGTTCCTTGCTGCAAATCAAATTATGATAATGACGCTGAATACGTACCATGCTTTTTATTTCCAAAAGAAGTTGACAGGAGACGCGAATGGATACGCAATATAAACCGATCAAATTTTGAGCCAAGTCCATATTCAGCAGTTTGTATTAATCATTTCGAAGAAAGATTCGTAATAAGGGAGGACAAAGTAACGAGAGATGATGGTACTGTCTTAGTTGTGCCTAGAAAAAAACTTGCATTGACGAAGGATGCTGTACCATCTAAATTTCCAAACCAACCTTCATATCTTTCGAGGGAGGTACCCGCCAAAAGAAAATCCCCATCCGAACGAAGAGCTGAAATTACTTCTCGAGAAGAGGATGCATTTAAGAAAATTTTATCCAATGATAATATCAACTCTTTCCAAGAATTCCGTGATCAACTTCCTTCCAAGATGGCCGCAGGATGGCAGAGTCTTTTTCGTGAGGATTTCGGTCTGGTATATTATATAGAAGAAACGGACATCCCTCGAGTAACAGTTTCCTTCAAAATTTACAAAGACATGACTGTTCGGATTTGGAGTTCAAGCTGTGAACTGGATACAAAATATTTTTCATATATTTTTGGACCACAGAAAAAATGTGACAAGTGGACAAAATTAGAAAGTCTATTTGAAGTTTTATCCAGGTATCAAATTGATACTATTTCGTTTGATCAAAAGCTATCGCTGGTTGCAAATATTTTAGATGAGTGCTGCACTAGAATGGATGAATGCGATGAGAGAGCCTTTCAGGTAAGGTTTTTAAAGGAACAGATTTTCCTTTTTAACAATAAGCAACCACGATATAGCGCTGAAATTCTTCTTTGGGCTACCAAATTACATTTTTCATTTCCTGCTGCTTATTTAATGTTAAGAGAAAGCCGTGTACTTACTTTGCCTCATCCTAATTACCTGAAAAGAATGTCAAATTCACTTCTTCCAAAAACTGCTATTTATGATAGTGAACACGATTTATATTTAAAACAAAAAACTACCCTGTTGCAAAAAAACGAAAAAATTGTAAATTTGCTCTTAGATGAGATTTATGTTTCCCCCTCAATCAGTTACAAAGGTGGTGAACTTGTTGGCACTTCTGTAAATTCAGAAAGTGAGGCAACAACAGTTCAATGTTTTATGATCACATCTATGTTTTCTAAAAACAAGGATGTGGTCTCTATGATTCCTGTAAAAAATCTCAAAGCTGAATGTCTGTTCCAGTATACTTCCAGAGTTATAAAATTTTTATACGATTCTGGATATGTTGTTCTAACAATAATTAGCGATAATAACAGTATTAACCGCAATATGTTTACTTTGTTTTGTGAAGGTACACTTAAACCATTTATTACACATCCATATTCCCCTGATGAAAAATTTTTTCTTTTATTTGATACAGTTCATTTAATAAAGTCTATTAGAAATAACTGGTTAAATGTTAAAGATCAAATCTTATATTATCCCAACCCGACCAATTTTTCAGAAATTTTAAAAGCTGATTTGATGCATATTAAATCTGTTTATGAAATGGAAAAAACTCAAACTGTGAAACAAGCTCCTAAGTTATCACAGAAAGTTTTATTTCCTACATCTACTGAAAGACAAAGTGCAATATATGCCATAAATTTATTTCATGAAAGTAACAGTACTGCTTTATCACTCAACTCTGAAGAATTAAATTTTGACAGCTACGGTACTCAAACCTTTATTAGTCATATTGCTAATTGGTGGAAAATTGTTAATGTAAAGCACTCAAAAAAAGGCCTTAAAACTAAGGACTTATATTGCCATCCAATTCGAAACCTTAATGATGAAAGTTTTAAATATTTAGAAGATTTTTCAAAGTGGGTAAATGCTTGGTTAGATTTGAAACTAATGAAAGGTAATGAAAAAAAGGAGTTAGGTATTCCTGGAAATGCAGGAATGTTGTCCAAAGAAACTTGTACTGCTCTTCAGATTACTTCAGCATCTTTAGTTGCACTGACTAAGTACGTTTTCGAGAAATTTAAACCAGAATTTATTTTACTGGGAAAATTTCAAACTGACCAACTCGAAGCACGCTTTGGTCAATATCGACAATTGAGTGGGGGGAATTATAACGTTTCTTACAGGCAAATTCTAGAGACAGAACATAAATTAAAAATTTTAAGCTTAATGGATTTGTATTCTGACAAAGTTGGACACTTTCAAATCAAACAGTTGGCATGGGAAGATTCAGCACCAACAAATAGATGTAATGTTCCTGATGATTTGTACAAAGTGCTCAACTCGACAGATAATGTCGAACTAAGTGAACCAGTTTTGTCAGTTTTAATTTATATAGCAGGTTATGTAAGTTTTCAAGTGACTCAACGCATAAAATGCAAATATTGCCCCGAAAGATTGTGTAAAGATAAGGATTTAAAATTTGAAAGTTCTAAAGATATTGATCAATATCTTATGCTCACTGACAGAGGGAGCTTAAAATGGCCACAAAAATTTCCTGTTGATATTGCTGTCGAATCGTACTTAATTTTTCAAAAATTAATATCGAAACCATATGAGGAAGAATTTTTAAAAATGGGAAACCAGAAAAGCATCTTTGTTCAACTTGTCATGGAGAAAATTGAGCTGCTTGAAGTTGGCGGAGATTGGGAATGCATATGTGGCAACGATAACATTATTCTAGGAAGTAAATGTGCGTCTATTTTAGCAAATATATTTCTTAATAATTATTCCAAGGTGAGAAATGACAGGAAGAAAGCGCAAAATAACAAAAGAAAACTAACTATTTTCACAGGTCAATGAGTTTCAGTTGCAAATGTTCCGTGAGAAATCTTCAAAAAACCAGCATTTCCTCAGTGGGCATTGATCAATATTTAAAGTAATACATATGCACATTTCATTTCAAACTGTGACTATCATTTGATTGGCAACGGTCTTATTTGCATTTTCTTTATAAGTAATGAAAATTGTAAAACCATGAATGGTTCAAAGATTGAATGGAAACGTCAATATGTTTCAATGAAGTAATATGTAACTTGTATTGGTACGCTATTTTAGTTAACAACTTACTGAATTGCTACTTTTTATATACATTAACCATAGCTACCACACTAAAAAATGGCTGGGATTTATTTGGTATTTACTTGCCATAAAAGTAGTTGATGCAAGCACGATTTGGTTATTGATTTAGTAATAAATTTTGATCTTTTAAAATGTCTGATGCGTATCTTTTGTTCATTATTTTCACATCTCCTTTGTTTCAAATCGCAAAAAGTTTGATATTGATCATTACTTTAGTGCCTGCAACAATAATCAGAAATAATTTTGCGTCAGGTCTTCCATGCATGTTCAAAACCCCCCTTCAGATCCCGAAATATACTGCGAATAGTGTTTGAGCTTGCTACTGTCATTTTGTTTTTCAGCGCATTAACAGTACTTAAATAGTTTTAACAGGCTGAATAATGATATTTTGGGTTTTATTTATATGAAAAAAATCAAACAATTTTGATTTAGAATTTTTCTTTTAAAAAAAAGGTCGTTTTGCGTATTTTATTCAAATTTTTGCCTGTTTGCGAAAAATGGAATTTTACTCAGAAACTAACAAAGATAGAACCATAATCATATTTAGCTTTTATAAAGCCCTTGTTTTGTTGCGTCGATTGTCATTTTTTTCAGTGTTTTATCTCAAGTAGTTCTCGAGTTATGAATGTTTTAGCAAACGGCTCCCCCCAATGCTTTCCCTCCTCCCCCGCAGTTGTCGACCACCCAGGGGGGCGACGACAGTTAGTTTCATAATCATCATAGTGCCTGTAACAATAATCAAAAATAATATTGCGTCAGCCTTTCCATGTATGCTCAACCCCCTTCAGACCCGGTCTATCTACTTAGAATGGCAAGGAACCAAGGAAGGACTCAAAGTGTGACGTCACGAAACGCAGTGTTCGGCCCGGAGAAAGAGAGAGTAGTAGAGGAGAATCGCGAAGGCCCCGGACCAGGGACCTTTTAGATCAGAGGTTCCCAACCGGTGGTTCGCGAACCCCCAGGGGTTCGCGAGGTGCAGGAAGGGGGTTCGCGAAAATTTCGGTGCAATGGTGGATTTTTCCTAGTTTGGTAAAAAATTATAAAATATTCAATTTGCACACATAGTTACTAATTTTTTTTTTTTTAATTTGAAAACGCGCCAGACTCTTGTATTAAGCTCAAAAAAAAAAAAAAAAAAATCTTTCAGCGGTTTTATAATCTTGGTTAAAAAGAAATTTTCTCATTTTTTTTTCGATAGACAACAAAAAGAGATATCCTTCTTTCTTTATTGCGAGGCGCCATGCAGAAACGTTGTATTAAGCTGTGGCGGGGATCACGATGACCTTAAAAAGGCGCCATCGCGTGGAGTCAATCAAACAATATACATAATTATAGTGCCTAGAAAGAGTAGTGTGCCGATCGACGGGGAAAAAGTGAGGTCAGATCTGAGGAAAAACCAGATGGCGCTGCGCTCGAGGTGTACGTTATGCTCCTCAATCAGACTCGTTTTAAATCAGCGATTGCATGCTCATTTCGCAGTTTAAAAGCCCTGTTTTACGGATTGAACTTATTTCTGCACAAAAGACAAATTCTGTAATAAGTGCTATTTGTTACATGGGTGTTCATTTATTTTTTGAAGAATATAAAATTACCTTATGCTAATTTATCTTCAATGAAAATAGTAGACTATAAGGGGCCATTCATTAAATATGTAAGGATCCTGAGGGGGAGGGGGGTTGGAAAAGCTTCTACGTACCTTTGGGGGGGGGGTCAAACTCATTCTTACGTAATGTTTTCCAAGTCGGTATTTCACATTAGAAATTGCGCGGTCAACAAGTGATTTGGCAGAGATTATGTTCCATTTGCGTATGGAAGGTAAGAAACGTGTTAGGATAAGATGTTTTTTTTATTTGTTTTACAAAGAATGAATAGTGTAAAATATAATAAAAGAGTCGCATTATGTATGGCATGTTTTATTTTTAATTAATATTACATCAAAAAAAAAAACAAAAATGTCGAAAAACATTCAGTTTAGATTCTAACTTTTCAGTAACTATTTCTTTACGCAAAAAGTTAAATTTAATAACGATTCTAGTGATGTAACGTTTCCAAAATTTGTTATTTTATCATTTTGAAAAACGAAATGGAATCTTACGGAAGAATAGGGGGGGGGGGGGTGAAAAATCTTACGTACCCTTACTTGGGGGGAGAGGTATCAAAAATGGCCAAAATCATCCTTACGTAATTAATGAATGGCCCCCTAAGTATTCAATAACTGCGCGTCTCTTATTTCTCTACTAATAATAAAGCTACGTGGTTATTTCAGTTTCATCTGCGGAAAGATAAAGTTTTATTTTTTTCAAACAAGGAACATTTTTTTGTAAACTGCATAATTCCTGATGGACCTTTTCTTTGGTACTTTTTTAGTAAAGTATTTAGGCGGATTTGGGAAAATTGTCGGAATTGCCTCATTTTTCAAAAAAGGTTTTCCCCGAGGAATCAAAACTTCCTCACCATTTATAATATGCTTAAAATGCGTTTCAATAAAATGTTTTCCGAAATGCAGAGAACAAATTGAGCAATATTTGTCAAAAACTTTATCTAACCTGGGAATTAACGAATTCCACTTTAGTTTTTCTTCATCTGCTGGAGCTTTAAAAAGCGAAACTTTTTCCTTGCATGTTTTGTACCCACTTTTGCACCCTGGTACAAAACAAGATGAAGCTTTATTTCTTCCAATGTTCAACTTTGATGCCTCCATTAAAAGCCTTAAACGCTGTTTCATGAAATATTCACGAAATAAAGGTAAAAAAGAGAAACGTGGAACTAAATTGTAACAAAATCCCGCGTCTACTAATGTAAACATCGCGAAATTGAACGTATATCTCGACCGCACTGCCATCTAGCGGTTTTCATACAATTTGTCTTCAAGAATCGTGGGGAAAAAAGCGCCGGTCGGCACACTACTCTTTCTAGGCACTATAACATAATATACATATGTCGAAAAAAAATAAAGAATTCTCAAACAATGCATCACAGGGGTATTATTTCTAATCGTTGAAATATAACTCGGGAATTTCCGTCGAATTCAGTCATCGAATAGCAGACATGACAGCAAAAGGCTAAAAACTTAAAATTTATTACTGGATTTTACTCATCTGTTCGTTTTCAAAAATATATAACATCAGCATGCTCATAGTTCTGGGGAAATAGTTGTTAACAGACGTATTTATAGATACTTTAGAGATGCTTGAAAACAAGTGATTTTGTTTGCAATTGGTTTTGCTACGTGAACTTGCTACTCTGTTTGTGAAGTTATAATCGTGTTGGTAATTTTTATGATTTAATAACTTTCTGCTGTTATGGATCGATGGTTGAAAACTGGTAGTTTGGTTGAGCGACAAATGGACAAGCAGTCAATCGATCAACCCTCAACATCAGCAGTAACTTTCGAATCAACACAGGATATTGAAATAGATAGCTGTAATGAACTGCCGCCTCCCCCGACTAAACAGAAAAGTGAACTAGGGGAGAAAAAAGGAAAAAAGCGAAAATATGACAGTGACTATTTACAAATGGGCTTTTATTTTATTGGAGAAGAGTCTGAACCTAGACCGCTTTGTCTTCTCTGCAACGAAGTTCTAGCGAACAGCAGTTTGAAAGCGTCACTTCTGAGAAGACACCTCGAAACAAAGCATCCGACACACAAGGACAAACCTATCGAATATTTTAAAAGAAAATTGGAATATAATAAAAAGTGTAGCGTCTCTACGTTCCTGTTAGAATCCAACGAAGATAGTAAAATGGCCCTTGAAGCTTCATATCGAGTCAGTTATAGAATTGCAAGATCTGGACAGCCACATACAATTGCAGAAAATTTAATTGGACCGTGTGCTAAAGATATTGCTAAGGGTATGCTGGGAGAAAAGTCAGCAAAAAAAATTGACCTGGTTCCGCTATCAAACAACACAGTATCACGCAGAATTACTGATTTGGCAAGTAATGTGGAGAAAGAACTTGTGAATAGAATAAAAGAGAATAATTTTGCGATCCAGCTTGATGAGTCGACTGATGTAGCAAACGCTGCAATTTACTTGTCTATGTTAGGTATATTTTTAACAATACAATTAAAGAAGATGTACTATTTGCAAAACCTTTGAAAACCAACACAACTGGAGAAGCAATTTTCGAACTGGTCAACAGTTACTTTGAAGAAAATGGAATAGATTGGTCTTTGTGTGTGGGTGTGTGCACGGATGGTGCAAAATCAATGACAGGAAAATTTGTTGGCTTTGTGGTGCGAGTAAAGAAGATCAACGAGAAAATTGAATGGACTCATTGCTGCATTCATAGACAAGCATTAGCATGTAAGCGTATTCCCGCAGAATTATCCGCTACTTTGAATGATGCAGTAAAAATTGTAAATTTCATAAAATCACGTGCCACAAACTGCCGTCTATTTCACGCGCTTTGTGAGGAATTGAGAAGCCTTCATGTTACTTTACTTCTTCACACAGAAGTTAGATGGCTTTCCCGTGGCAAAATTTTGACACGCTTATTTGAATTGAAGTCAGAAGTCCAAGCATTTTTGTTGATCATCCATTTCACTTGTCCACTTGCATATTCGATCCTCTTTGGATGCAAAGGCTTGCATATTTAGCTGACATCTTTTCAAAATTAAATGAATTAAATCTATCCTTGCAAGGTGCAGTTGTTAATATTTTCGTTGTATATGATAAAATTGAAGCTATGGTAAAAAAATTGAAGCTATGGTAAAAAAATTGAATTTCTGGATCCAATGCCTGGAAATGGGTGAGTTTTCTTGTTTCACTTCTCTTAGTAGTTTTTTATCCGAAAACTCAATGAAACTTGATGAAAGCGTTAAAAGAAATGTATGTGAACATCTGCAACATCTTGAACTAACTTTTGACGAGTATTTTCCTAATAGGCGTAACGTCCCTCTCTCAAAGCAAACATGCTGTTTTTTTATTGTTTCTTACATGTTACTAATTTCAACATCAGGGGGTTCGCGAACTTTTTTGCCTGTTCCAAGGGGTTCGCAAAGAGAAAAAGGTTGGGAACCGCTGTTTTAGATTGATAGCCTGTTGCTATAAATGCTTTCCTATTTTTTGTATGTTTGTTTATTTCCTTATTCCAGTTGGTCGTCTGTACCTGTAGTTGTCTTACAATCTTGTCATTAGGAAAAAAAAAAAACTTTATTTGTTAAGGGTTTTTTTTTCTTCATACGTATCTATTTTATTCCATGAGAGAGGAATATTTTGTTTAGAAAAATCAGCTTTAAATGTTAAAAAGGTATGGTTGACAGAATTTGCAGTCTTACCTAATTAAGAAAGTACTGATCAGATACCAGAAAGCCAAAAAGTCGATGTTGGTATGCGGGAAAGTAGGTTCGATTAGTTATTGAAGGAACTTTTTATTTTACCTCTTGCTTTTGAGCTTAGTGAATTACAGTTATTCTTAGTCATGTTCATGAGAGTTTTCCTTTGCTATTTCTTTGAAATTAACACCACAAACTGTCTGGAACCTATGTTTTACCATAAAGGAAAGTCATGGAACTGACCGCTTTCGGGTTGTTTCTTAAATCAACGCAAAAAAGTATTCAAGCTGAAGCATTACGAATTAGTATCTAATTATATTTCCCTTGATGAATTTAAAGATATTTTTCACAATTAGAAAATATTGTATATTTTTATTTCCTCCTTATTGACTAATCGCGTATCATGTCTCGAGGAAACGTATATTTTTAGTTGAATTTTTATTGACTGTACCGTGAATCAGTTTAATTACAGTTTAAAGTGTTCATTTTTAATACTGCTCTTTTAGCTTTACATGTGACCAGTCGAGCGGAATATTGATGGAATTAAAAGGCTTTTTTTTTTTAACTCAATAAAAGCATAAAAAAAAGAAAGAATTTGAAATGTTTTTTATACGCGTGTTACAAATAACGATGTGATTTGTCAAGGTGGTTTAAAAAAAGTTGACTTACATATAAAATGCAAAGAAAAATGATTCAGTTTTAAAAGTTAGGTAAGACAGAGTAATTTTGATGAAGCTCTGTCAAACAAAGAAATTTTATTTGAATGTGATATATTCAGCCTTTGAGAGAGTGTACGCATGAGCAAATCCCACTGCCGATGCCGTTTGTATATTTTTTCAATAAAATTGCTCATACGTACCTCGATCTTACACTAGACGTTAAATCCCGGTTATCAAATTTGCCATTTCAACTGCGCTTGCGCGCGGACTTAGTTTTTGGGCTTTCTGTTTTAAGATTTCGTGTTGATTGTTTATATTTAGGCTGAGCTAGAGTCCCAACGAATTAATGAATGCGATTAGAATATTTTCACAGCGATTTCGTAATATATCATATGAAATTACGGATATGAATAACTGATAATCTTTATAATGTAAAGAGAAAAATGACACTTCAATATTTATTGGTTTGGAAATATTTACTTAATGTAAACGTAAAACACGTTGTGTATTTCAAAAATGATTGGAATATGAGTACATATATCTGTCTTTTGCGGATAGTTGCGGATTTACGTTAGGCGTAAACAGCTTAGTATTATACATTTTTCTTTAAGTTGACAGTTCGGCTTTGTATTAGAAGTGATGCTGCAATTTCTAGTAAAAATTTGGCCCTGAAAAGGGCCGTTGTTTCATAGAAAAATTTGACTCCGAATCCATTAGTACTAATTAAGACGCAAAATTCAATCTTTACCGAGGCCTGAAAGCTAAATCAGAGAAAGCTTTGTGATTTCTAATTTTTATCTGTTGCTATCTCATATTTATTAACAAGTTTAAAATGTTTGTAATTAATTTTACCAAGATTTTTGAAATCAGCTAAGTCCGCGCGCAAGCGCAGTTAAAATGGCAAATTTGTGATAACCGAGATGTAACGTCGAGTCGATCTTACAAGCAACACATTTTCCGGTGGAATGAAAATCGAAAAATGCCAAATGAAGCGGATAAAAAAAAAAGTAGTAGTATTTGCAGCTTAGCTCAAATTTATAAACAGCGTTTTGAAGCTTTGTGCTTCCATTTACTTGATTAAGAAAGCACTTTTTCAGCGTTTTTCTTTTTTTAATTTTTTTGTTTTTTAAATATTAATAAAACATTTAAAAATTTTACGTTTGTAAATACGTTTTATGACTATTTACAAATGATCATAAAACGCATTTTGGTAAAATATATTACAAACGACGACCTGGTGACAATAACTCAAATTTGATTAAAAAAATGCAAATATGACTTTTGTGCTCAGCACAGTAGCATATTTCTATTTTGTTACACTAAAGTTCTAATGTAATTGCAGTTATTATGAATAGTATAATTGCGTTTGTTATGAATCGTATAAATGCGTTTATTATGAATCGTATAATTGCGTTTATTATGAATCGTAGAATTGCGTTTATTATGAATCGTATAATTGCGTTGGTTATGAGTAGTATAATTGCGTTTGTTATAAATAGTATAATTACGTTTATTATATCTGTAGGGTCAAACTCTTTATAATGTATATAAGTCTATAGGAACCAAACTGGTAAAAACTATCATGAAAGGTTTCCGATTTGCAAAACTAAGTTTCCAACAAAAAGATTTAATGAAAAAAACAAGTTGTATCAAACTTCTACTTTTTCCTCTTCCGAACAAAATAAACAATAGGTGAATTCCAGGAAAAAGGAGACATGATACTTAAATTTTAAAAACTAATTTTCTGTCACTAGTCATATACCATTCTCTTACGAAATAAATGAGTTTCTTGATTCTTAACTTAATTTTCCCAATTAGCTTGATGACTTTTAGAAAATCAAGGGCAAAATCAAGTTTTCTCTTTATGTTTCTACAGAGCAAAAAACCTATTTTTTGTTACATACTGTAACTTCAATAAACTTTTTATCAGCATATAATATTTAGGTTAACTTTTATCTTTTGAATGCCTAGTTAAAAGTTTTGGTAAGTAATTTAATTTTTTTTTTTAACCATAAAATAGGTCTATTACTAATGTGGCAATTTGATGTCCTTCCGTTACCAAAATGCTACATCTCAGTTAGTTCACCAAGAACCTATTGCGTATAGAAACTAATGTTTTTTTTAATGCAAAGCAGAATTATGTCCCTTGTCAAGGAGGCATAGTTAGAATTTTAATATAGATTTAATTTATATGGTTTATAATGGTAACGGAAGGACAAAAAAATACGGTAACGGAGGGACATTTAACTATAAGCTGATACAGGCTAAAATTTTAGAATGTTAGTACAAAACAAACTATTATATAAAGTTAGTAGTCACATTTAAAACATATATAAGTAGTTTTTGTATAAACATTATGTGTGCTTTTATTTAAAAATTTAACTTTTATTTAAATTTATTAAAACTTTTTCGTGATTTTATTTCTTGCATTGTGTGTGATGAAAATCATGAAAAGTACACTTAAAAACTCCTAAGCATGTGGAAATCCTTTTGGTATGACATGTTCGTGATATGACAAGCCAATTCAAGCAGAAACATTTGTTGACAACAACTTGAAATTTATAGTGGATTAAGACAATATTGAAACTGCTTTTAGATTTTTTACCACATGTCACAGGAAAGGACTGTTAAGAGCATAGATTTAACCGTTAAACGTACTGCTAAGAGATCAGTAAATTCATAGATCAACGTTCAAAAAGATGGAGAAAAAAGGATCCAAAAATATTCATTCATATTCTGACACACAAAATATGCGCTATTTGAATCCTATAACAAGTTATGTTATTGAATATAATAAGTACTTCAACAAAATGAAGGAGGTTTCACTTCAAAGTCAACAGACTGACTTTGAAAGTCAATAAATAATGTTGAAAATGAAGATACAGCTGAATCAAAAACACCAAATCATAAGAAATGCTAAAGGATTCATTAATGTTTGGACAAGTTTTGCTAGTTGAATGGAAGGGAAAAAAATTAACAAAGAGTACTTCACAGGTACTTCATATAGAAGATGAAGAAAGAGAGGTATGCTTGAAAATGTGTAATAATATGGGAATGATCTTCCTGTTTGCTGCGAAAAAAGATTAATGTTTCATGGGTTATGATAAAATTATTGAGTGTTTAAAGAATTCAGAATTGGTAACAGTTGGCTCAGACATTAGATATCATTGTTTCAGACTGCTGTATTAGCTGAATAAATGTTTGTAAGTTGAAATTTACCAAGTTTGATTGTTTTGGACTTCTTGTCCATCCGTTACTGTCCTTTCGTTACCCTTAACAAATACATAATTCATATGCTTAAAATAATTATTTCTTAAAACTAAAGAAGAAATTGTAATGAGTGAACACTCCCGTATGTGCGCTAATTTTTATAAAAATTTTCCCTTTTATAGTTTGGATGAACTTTTGGAGAGAGCATGATAGCGTAAAAATCATGTCGCAAAAATGTCCTCCTGTTACCGTTTTTAAAATTTGATTTTTAAAAAAGTTACTAACAAAAAAAGCCTTGGCTTTGGCTTTTTTAGCAACTTATTGTGATGTGTATAAGAGTCTATGCATCAGTTTTAGGAAAAATATGTATTTTGATATGCTCACAGATAGAAATGCATCGATTTTGTTTTTTTTTTGTAAAACTGTCCTTCCGTTACCGTTGGAATTCACCAATTCCAAATTGAGGAAGATATTTAACTTCCTCACTTTCTAAAAACAACGTTATCTAAGGTATAACTTCCCATAAATAAACTTTCAATAACCTAATTTGAGAAACACGAGATATTATTATCAGTCATCGGGCGTTGTCTTCCTCAATGAACTGTCATTAAATCTACTGATGACCTTCAAAAAAATTCTTCGCTAAAAATTCGTGCGTTACGCGCATTTCTGCGTTCGTTTGACACACGTCCCACTTTTTTGTTCGATTCGCATGGATGCCCACTTGATTGCTCCCAAATGGTGGTCAGGGTCGGAGCCCAGAACCTGGCCCTTTTCGAGAACTTTTGAAGATCGTTTCGAACTGGTGTTTGTCGTCGATTAAGTGAACGATTAACCCACTGTTAATTTGTACCAGTAAGGGCAGGCAGAATGTAAACTTTGATTTTTAATGAAGCAACTATTTCAAGGTCTTCGGAATAAGTGCTAAAATTAGGTGTTGACACATCGCGTAACCTGCTTCATTAGAGCTTTAGCCGGTGTTTGAAAGTAAAAAGAACAACAAAAATTACTCAATCTCATCGCTACGACAGTGTTTTGGTTACTTTTTTTTTTTTTTTTTTTTTGAGGGTTGAAAAGAAATTGTGTTAATGGTCTGTAAAAGTTTCAAAAATAACAAAATGAGAGCATTATATAACAGTTTCTATTTATTTCTATCTTACATGTGAATTCCCGGCCTGATAAAGCGTTCAAAAAAATTTAAGATGAAAAACATGAAAATTAATTAATTTTTATCTGGTAATAAAATGATTCACTTTCTTTCTCTTCTTTTTCTCATTGTTCAATTTCTTTATTCATTTATTGCATTTGATTTAATTTTGTTTACTTTCACGTTTTAAAACAACATTTTTGCAGTAGTCAATCTATTAAAGAAGTATCTTCTAATAGGTATTTTTCATTAAAAAAAATTGTCTCTTACTGCCAATAATTTTTACTTCCTCCCAGTAAAAATTGAATTTTGACATCTTTTTATGTGAAATACTAAATTTATACAACGCATTGACCAGTTACATAATACGATCATTGGCCAGTTTTAGAAAGTAATTTTCCTGATAGATTACAGAGAAAATTAATACTTTTGTTTATTTGAAAATAAAGACAGGGAACTTCTTCTAAGATTTTTTTTTTTTTTTGTTTTGTTTTTCAACTATTTTTTTTTTTTTTCAAACACATCTAAGAAACGGTTTCTCTCTCCCTCTCTCTCTTTCTCTATAAATTTAACAATTCATTTATTTCAAAAACGTTGCATCTCTGTTTTAAATCTCATCTGTCTCTCTTAAAAGGTGAAAAGGTCTCAGTTTCAACTGATTATTTTTTTGACCAAAAATTGTTTTAGTTAAATAACACAACTGATGCAATTTCCTGCTAAAACAAAGTAGTAAACGAGAAGATTAGTAAAGTTATCTGAACCTTCATAGTCAGTTTCTTTCTTTTTAAGCAATATATTAAGTTTTCGAAATAAATCCTTCAACTTCTCTCATTTCAAGGTAAAAATAGATTTTATGAATTTCAATTTCGCTGCAATATTTCAAAACTAAATCATTACCGCTTTTGAAGAGCTGTTTTTATCTGTCTTACTTTTTATGAATGAGCAAATGCCACAAAATATTTAAAGTCTACACAGAATTCTTATTCATCCTATTTGTGATTCCATAAAGCATCTTTCCGTATTTCGTTGAGTTCTCTGAAGCCTTTAAAGTGGTCTAATAACAAATATCCAAGCTCCTACGTCACGTGTGAATATCAATGGAAAAAAATCAAAAAGTTTTTTTTTTCTTCTTCTTAAAACTCCTTTTTCCCCTCTTTTACACACAGTGGTACGTTTTTCTCAGATGGCCCTGTTTTTTCCAACTGCAGTTGTTTTTCTTTTTACTCCATCTGTAGACAGGGCCGCGCCAAGCCTGATCGGCGCCGTCGTGCAAATGTCTTTTGAGCGCCTTTATGCTCTAGCGTTCGAAGAAAATATAGTTAACACCTGGAAAGAGGTTTTGCAAACAAGTATAAAATGGAAAAAAATACGTTTGGCATTTAATTTATTAAAAAAATAGTGTGTGGATATTTAATTTTTAAATATGGTGTACGTTTTTACTTCATGTCTCGAAATTATTTAGAGTTCAGCAGCTCCTCTGATATGCTAATAATGCATTTCGGAAAAAGGAAAATGTTTGGAACATCAAAGTTCACGCCACTGTATCTATCTAATCTTTAAGTGATAAATAATTAATAAAACAATTATGCCTGTCAAAACATGACAACAGGAGCAATGGCGCAACTAGAAAATAGTTTTAGAGTGGCACATTGAAAAAAAAAATCCTCTTTTAAACTCTTTGAAATTTGTAGTTTTAAAAACGCAATTTTAGACGGTCTTTGGTGATGTTATGGGAGAAAACGGTACAAGGGACTCCGCTGAAATTTGCAGAAGTTGAAGCCTTAAAACGCGATTAATAGGCCATATTTATTGACGTTATAATAAAAAATGGAACTCTGGGATCCTACTCATTATTTCTTTTCTTTTCTTGTAAAACAGATAGAAATCAATTCCTCCTCTCCCCTCCAATTTTTTGAAATTTAACTTCCAAAAACGCAATTGTAGACAACTTTGAAGATTTTTACAGGAAGGAGATTTTGTCGCTCCCCCTGGAAAATTTTTCAAAATTAAAGCTCTAAAAACTTGAGCAATATTCTATGATATTAGGAGAAGAAGTTTAGAGGGTATTTCACTTAAATAATGATATTAAAGGAAGGCGGTTCGGAGGCCCTTGCCCGAATGTTTTCTGAAATTGAAGTCTTAAAAACGCGATTGTAAGACCATGTTTGGTAACATTAGGGCCGGCAATCTTTCGAAATTGAAGCTTAAAAAAAGCAATTTTAGGTGATTTTCGAAAGTAGCTTCAAGCGATGTTGTTTGTTATTCGAGGACTTTCCCTGGAAATTTTATGAAATTGAAGATCTGGAAACGAAATTTGAGATGCTCCGTAATGCTTTTGGTGGCGGGAGAGGGAGAGAATCGGAGGAGTAGCATTTTGAAGACAATTTTACTTTCAGACGAACTAGAAAAAAGAAAAGTAATAAGGAAAAAAGAAAAGAGATAGGACGGAGTAGCTGGGAACAATTAGCGGTAACTGCTGAAAATTTTTAATTCAAAGATTTATTTTTGAAAGAAAATTAAGTTTCTCCCTAACATCATTATTTTTTTCTTATCAAAATCACTTTGTTTTCCTAAGACGGGTGGTTTATTTTATTAATTAATTTATTTTTTTTTGTCTTCAATAATAAAGAATATTTTTGAAAAACATTCAACTCAGCATTCTGGAGGTGCATAAATTATAATACAACATAGTTCATGCAAGAACCAAAATGGGGAATAGCAAATTTCTTGCACTTCGTATACTCAACCTTGTGAAATTATAGACATACCGAAACAGCATTCACGGCTCCACATACGAAGAAAAATGCTCATGTATGCATAAATTGAAATCATGTGCTTTCAGTGCAAAAGATTGCGCTTTTGAATAGCATGTTTGGACACAACAAGGCAATTTTTTTTCCTTTTAGAAAGATAGCGAGGAGGATTGCTTGTTTTAATGGGCAGTATAATTTCACCATCACTATTAGATGTAATGAAAAGTTCAATTTTATTTTCTTGGTTGGAGATTTTTTCCACTTATTTCGAGCATTTTTGATTGATAGAGCTCGGTGCCTTTTTGACTCGGGCGCCGTCGTGCACCGCACGACCTCGTACATAGGGACGGCGCGGCCCTGTCTGTAGATTTCTGTCATTATATTTATTGCACATTGATCATTTCACTGTCTGACTACAGTAATTTGAAAACTTCAGTTCAATTTTTTTTTTTTTTTTTGCAAAATACTGTTTGTACAAATTTTGGTATCATGAAGAAATCATCTAAATAAAATATATTTCAAGGCTCATATTGTTTCTAAGAAACAAATAAGTTAACGAAGAAAAAATAAGACTGACTTGGGTGGCAGTTTTTTCCAACTTTCTGTTTTTCTTTTATTTTTATTCTTATTTCTTTCTCTCTCTCTCTCTCTCGCTCCATATATTTCTGTCTTTTTTATTGTATACTTCAGTTTTACTGTACAAACATACTTATTTTATTTCCACTGGGAACAAAACTTCGATTACCAGTAGCCTAACTTTAAATTTTAATACCTTAATATTGATGTTTGTGTGAAATCATAAACGTGTTTCTTCAAATATATCAAAAAGGGGGCCCGGGCCCCCTCACTTTTTTCAGAAGACAATAATTTATAACTTTTCATTTATTTTCCTTTTTTTTTTTTTGTGCGTACGTGCTTGAAATTTAAAAAAAATGATTGTACCGTATTATCCTGCATATAATCCGCAAATAATCTGTTTAAAAGTGTAAAATTAATGAGGTGCGGATTATACGTGTTCGCGGGTTATCTGCGCGCGTGTGTGTTTTTTCCTCTCAACACCAATGCATTGAACACCAATGCAATATTTACAGCAGGATTCGCAGAGGCCGTTTCCCTACCTGTATGCTGTTTATTTTACATAACTTGAATGTTCTTAAGCGATTCAGGCTATGTAAAATAAACAACAGTAAAATAAACAACAGTAAAGGAAGAAACCTTCAATTTGCACAAGATTAGACCGTTTGCTCCTTTCTTGACTCTTGTCTTCAAGTAATTAGCTTACTATAACGACAATTTAGAGAAGCAATCATTATTTTTTAGATTATTTTCATATTAGTTTTGAATATACTTTAAAAGTTATTACTTCTTCACGTTTCAAATTTAGTTGTGAAAATAAAGTTAACTTGATTAATTTAACAAAAAAAAAGAAAGTTTAAATATTAAAAAAATATTTTTTTATATTCTTTTTCTTTTTAAAAACCAAGGGGGGGGGGGGGGCGGAGACGAGTGCACCCATGATCTGGCCCTCTCACTTTTTCAAGGCACGTGCCGTCACTGTCTAAAACTCATTTAGTGCCACTGATCTTCCAATGGTAGAATATATGTTGATAGTTAGTATTTCATAAAGTTCTGTACGGCACGTACCACTTTATCAGCATTGCTGAAGTCAATGCTTCAAAACTAAACAAAGCGCTTCAGATTGTTTTGCCCGAAATCTATGTTCATTTTTATGAATACGATCTCAAACGAAGCGACGACAAAGAATAAAATACCAAACGATTACGATAAGAGACCAAAGAAAGAATGAAGCTGTAATTGCTGTATTGAAAAAAAATTCCGGACATTCCCAACTATATGTGGGAGATATTATGCGGAATGGTGCTGAAATACAGCATAAAAAAATCACTGATGAAATGGATGCATCTTCGAGCATCATAGTTTTCTATTGTTGAGATCTCTTTGACAACTGAGATCATCCAGATGCCAGTGTTATCACTTCTAAAAATATTGTAGCTCCAAGCTAATGCTGATGTAAAAACTAAATGAGAGTGACATCGATAACAGCAAATGTAAATATTTCGAAGCTGAACCATATTCAACAAAGTCCATGGCTTTTGGTTTGAAGAGAAACTTCAAATGTTTATCGAAGCCAGGAGTGCAAATGACGATGTTTTTTGGGCCATGAGTACTGCTTGAAAACAGTACTCACAAGAAAGAGACAATAAGCAACTTCAAAGGAAATTAAACTTCTTCTTGAGTACTAAAAAAACAACAAGTATGTGAATTTTATGTTTTTTTTCCCCTCGAACTCGTCTTTAGGAACAAACCTGTTTACGACGAGGTTATGACGAACAAATTTCGCGATCCCTTCGCACTCGCTATAAGCGAGTTTGAAAATATGTTGTAATAGTCACATTTCCTGGTTTAGACCAACCGAACCAGGTAGGTTACGTACTACAACTTGGTGAAGCAAAGATGCCTGAACATAAATGTTGCGATAAATTATTTGCTGTCATAAAACAGTAAACGCTACAATACAGTAGTAAGACTTCGTTCTAAATGGAAAAAAAAAAAAAAACTTGATTAAAAACAAATTACTTGCTGTTGACAATAAGCAGAGAAGTTAATTTTAAAAAAAAATCATGAAATTTTATTTTTTACACAAAAAAAACATAAGTTATCTGCATTGCAGTCTATGCATTTTCGTTAAAAGGTTAACTCTAGGGATTTGAGACACCCCCTCCATCGCAAGAGGAAATAATTTAGATAAAATTAAACGCAATGAAAAGTGCTTATGCATGCATGATGTATGAGTAATTTCGATGTGTAATGTCAAAGTTACAGTTATTTAAGAATTGCATATGCTATTACCGTTTCTTCCTTTTTTTTTTTTTTTTTCAATAAAACTAAAACTTCTCAAACGCAAACTTTTTAGACTTTTACCTTTCATTTTAACTAATGCAATTAATGTTTTGTATTTACTAAAAGGACGATAACTTTGACAAAATGACATCATAAACTATTATCTCCATCTTCTTTTTCTATCTTTTTAAACGCTAACTGCGAAATTAATGAGTAACCCGTTCGTTGAACTGTAAAAATGAACAGTGAACAATCTTGAATTTTCTGATTCATTTTTCACGGTTGGCTAATTTTAAGATAAGAAAAAAAAAGTAAATACACACATCACTGAGCGTATCAGTGTCAGATCGAAGAGGTGGTGCGGATAAAACGATGTTACGCAAGGCGCTTATTCTCTTAAATTACATTTTTATCAAACTAAATCTTGAATGGAAAATGATCAAATAAGATTTGTGTTACAAAGTGAAAAACCAACGTAAAAGAAAGCATAAATTCTCAAGAAAATATTCTTGAGAATTTGTGCTTTATTTACGTTGGTTTTTCACTTTAATCATAACTAAATCTTGTTTTGTACTAAAACAAATATTCATAATATTTCAGTTAAAATATGTTCACTGTGCAGAAACAAGATTATTTCAAGACTAATACTATTTGCACATTAAAATAATAACTAATAAAAACCATTGTCAAAAGCGTTGATTAAATATTAACTGGCAGGAAATCAAGTATTAAAATAAAATCTAAGCAAAGCATTTTTTAGGCGACATACCATTGGATGATCATAACACTAATGGCTGTTTCTCAAAATTTTGAATTTTGAGGTAAACCGCTTCTTACTTAAGCTCTCTACGAGGCATTTTTTCCTTAGTATGGTTGATACCACTAAAGTCGTAAATGGCAAAGATTTGATATATTACTGACATCATATTACACTCTCAAGTCCTCCGTACCTATCACAACAAGTGATTTAACCTGTGAGATGGGGTCCTGAAGATGGGGGTTTCTTGATTCTGGACCCTTGATCAGCACACACCCAGCGATACTGATTTGGAATGGGAACTTAGAGCATTTTGTAACTACTCAACATGCATCAGTCACCATTAGCGAACACGAAGGATCTTCGTAACCACGACCCTTCAATGCCTTACTTTATCGAGGTACCTGGGCCTACAGTCGTACTTACAGGCTTATTCACCAGGAAAAAATGCGATAGCGTAATAATGAAAAACATTATAGCAATCGATACAGTAAACAATGTTTTGCAAACATAAGTTATTTGCCGTCGTGTCCCCGATATAGATACATAGGGTCTTAAAACTGTGCCAAATTTCATTAAAAGTCGACAAATTCAGTGAACTTCTATGAGTAATGGAAAACCTCCTTCACGCGCTTTGCAGATGGATGTCCTACTGACGCTGACAGTAAAACCCCGGTACCTCCAACTTCTCATAACTTTTTAAATTAAGCACTTTTATCAAAATTTTGGCAAACTTTCAGAACTCATATCTCGATAACGGGGGGACGAGGGCAATAAATTTTTGCATCAAAAAATGTGTAAATATGTTCTTTCGATTACTACCTATTGAACTGTTTTCATTTCTACACTATTAATGTGACTCCTTGATTAAAGTAGCTGCGGCAACTCAAGCTTAAGATTTCTATAGCATAGCTCATCTTTATCTTCTTTACTATTAATGTGACTCCCTGAGTAAAGTAGCTGCGGCATCTCAAGCTTAAGATTTCTATAGTAAATAGTTCATCTTTATCTTTTTTAATAATAATAAAGCTGAAAGTCTGGATCTCTGTCCGGATATCTGTCGGGATGTCTGGATGTCTGTGACGCACATTGTGCATAGACCGTTCGGCCAATTTTCTTGAAATTTGGCACAGAATTAGTTTATATATTGCATTGAGGTGTGCACCTCGAAGCGATTGTTCGAAAATTCGATTTTGCTCTTTTTCTATTCCAATTTTAAGAAACTTTCACCGAGCAAATTATCATAACGTGGATGAGCACAAATTACCATAAAGTGGACGAGCAAATTATCATAACGTGAAACATGGGCGAGCAAATGAACATAGCAAATTGGCGAGAAATTCATCATCCATTATTTGTAAATATTCAAGATAACCAAACGACCTCTTTATTTTCTACGGCCAAAGCCGTGCGGGTACTGCTAGTATAGAATAATGATAATCAATGCTGCGAGTGAGAGTTTTTTTTTACTCATTAGAGACATGGGGTGTGGCCCCAATCTTTTTTGACCACTTTCTCGTTGCTACAGCTGCCAACCGTCACGTACAATAAACATATTTTTCGTGAAATCTTTCTTCAATATTACAAAAAGAATACAAATGCACCTTCTAGTAGTATTATTGCAGTCTTTTTCAAACTCATTAAGTTGTGCATATTGTCTTCTGTGCTTCGTTAAAGGCATTTCCGACTTAAACGTAGCGCAGTGCGCAGAATATAAACGACGTTATATAACAAAAATCTTAACGATGCAAAATGAAAAGGAATAACTAAATTAATAAGGTAAGTGCGACAAATCAGGCCACCCTAAGGTTCATGGCCTAGTACCTCGCTCATTTATGATTCAATTGGCTCCACATTTTCGACTTCATTTCATGACTCATAAAAATATGAAAAAAATAATTTAAAGTGGAAATTCAAGCTTCAATTATATTTTTCAGCAGTTTCAACAAAGAAAGATGATTCGGTCTTGTAACGTACAGGGGTCTCCATAAGACCAACATGGAAATGACACCAAAAGTACTATCAAGCATCTTAAAAAATTGAAAAACTCTTTGTTGCCGATACAAAAACATCTTAAACCAAGTTTGATAAACTCAAAAACATTTCACGATTTCTTCAATAATAACAGAATTTTTTTAAAAATACTAAGCACTTTTCATAACGCACTCAAAAGGACAAAATAACCTCTCTGAGTCAGAAAGGACAATTTAAGCATTCCTGTAGTTTTCGAAAATTCCAAGAAAATGACACCACAAACGAAGAAAAGTGCGGCTCAAGTCATGAAGAGAATTTCTTATCATTATCTAGCTTTCAATCATAATTTTAAGTGTTCAAGCATGCATATTTTTCTTATTGGGAAAGTTGGGTTTGAAATGACTAGAACCGCACTTGTTTTCGTTTGTGGTGTCATTTTCTTGGAATTTTCGAAAACTACAGGAATGCTCAAATCGTCCTTTCTGACCCAGAAAAGTTATTTTGTCTTTTTGAGTGCGATATGAAAAGTACTTAGTACTTTTTTAAAAAAAATCTGTTATTTTATTCTTTTTAGTGTAAATGTGTTTCAGAAATAGAATAATTTTACCATCACAAAACTTCACCTTATTTTTTCATATAAATGCTCGGTACATAAAGGGGAAAAAAACTATATACGTGTCTAAAACTTTAAGCAGTTGGCACTAAAATTTAATCCTTGTTCCTCTTTAGGATTTGTGTTTGCTTATTTCATACTTGCTTCAGAGAAGCCTTGATTCAAAATTTTCATTATGATTGCTTTTAACATTACTGTTGCAAGGCAACAAAATTTGTAACAATGGGTTTATATTTAAACATTTAATGGGGAAATTAAATGAAATTTTCTATTTTCCATCCTAACCGAAATAAATTTTTATTTCAGAATTTCAATTTTTCAGCGTTAAGTTGTACCTAAAGATTAAGCAAATCATTTAGTGAAATCCAGAAGTCTGTAAGTGATCTAGTTGCTGAAATGTAAGCAAAACCAGGCCTCAGATTACTTTATGACAATCAGGCCAAGTATAATAAAAGTGCTTAAAAAGGAGAAAGCTTAGTAGTCACACTCGAGGCAATAATAAGTCGTGTTTTTTCCTTGAGAATTTAAGTAGTCCTTTCTGTAGGAATTGAATTTTTTTCTTTTTTTTTAAATTTGAATTTGGTTCTTATTTCTGATACTATGCTTAAATGTATCAAAAAAGCTATTTTTACGCCTAGTGCTTTGTTTTTGCAGAAACTTATCTCGAAAGTGATTGGTAAGTGCCATTTAGATGGGTTTCGTGTGGCACTATGTTGCAAAGCGAATTTTATGGTGGATTTCAAAATTAATTTGCATAGCATTTCACAATCTGAAAAAAAAAGAAAAGAAAAAGAACGATCTTTTTAAAATGTATATTTGGGGTGACGTGCGCACTGGCAAAAAAAATAAGAGATTGTTTTAAAATTTCCAAAAAGATTGTTTCAGTTGTTAAATTGATGAACAAAAGTCCCCAAAGTTTTAGGCTGTATTTGGTCGATTAAGGCAGGGGGTGAGGGGGGGGGGGGTCATGACCCTCATGGCTCCTCTTTGTATTCGCACGAGGTGAAAATAATATTATGATACATTGAAATAACTATTATTTGTACTAAAGTATATTGACATCAAATGATAAAACTAGTGCTGACGGAAACAAAAAGTACTTTCTATTTTTTCTGGGAAGCAATGATTGACGATGATTAAGAAAGAACTTCCTGAACCAAAATAAGGAAAAGCATATACTAATGTACTTGGTTAAAACAACTATAAATGTGCTTGGCTGCGTAAAATGCATACCAATACACTGAAGATAAATTTAAAAAAAATATATTGCCACTAGAATTGATACTGCAATGATTTATAAAAACATACACTTCGTGTGAAAAAAATAAGAAACAAGAAAATTTTTTACCATCATTTTTATATACTACTCATGTACTACTCTGTATGAAGACGTCGAAGCCGTAATAAGGCCAATCATGGTCTTATTAAACTACAATCTACTTTTTTAGGGTTATCAAATCAGATGAAAACGAGCAGATGTGTGCATCACATGACTTCCTTTTACTCCAAATTTCTATCATTTCCCCATTATTAGCAATTTTAATGTGATTCAATAGTTTACTCTCTAAATATCACCATCAGTGGCCAATTTGAAACCAAATTATTTTTAAAAAATCGCCAAATTTGTCGCCAAGTTGGCAGCAAAACTTGGCGACCAAAAGACTGGCGATCATTCGCCAAGTGTCCGACAAATTATAACACCACTTGAGTTTACATCGAAATTAACAATGATTTTCCCCCAAAAAGGGGCAAAAGACCCCTTTAGAAACACCCGAATGCAACCAAAAGGGGAGGTGCACAACTAGACCCCACTAGGAGTCTACGTACCAAATTTCAACTTTCTAGGCCATACGACGTTCTTGAGTTATGCGACACACATACGCACATACATACGTACATACAGACGTCACAAGAAAATTCGTTGTAATTAACTCGGAAATCGTCAAAATGGATATTTCGCGTGTCTATACGTTCTTAGGCACTACTGTGGCCGAGTCGAAAAAAACACTCAACATTCATTCGGGGGTGAGCAAAATGGAAATTAAGGGCTATTTTTGAGTGAAAGTTTTTTCGCGAATACAATACTTCCTTTTCTGTAAAAGGAAGTAAAAATAACGGTACACATAGACATTTTTCGTCAGCTACATAAATTGAGCTTACTAGAAAAATTAACAATTTTTTCTGTGCTATTAAATTACAGTGGACCATAAAGGAACGAAATTTACCAAGAAACAAGAATAGAAAATTTTGACAGGACTATTCTGTAAAAACTTTTGCCTGTTTCAAACAAACTGCTTGTTGCAAACGCAGTATCATCAGTTACGCTTTCTGATGCTGGTGTAGGAGGCGCCTTTTCACCCTATCCCGCGCATTTTCTATGGGGACTACGCGGTGGCAGGGAAGGTGATGGAAGTCAGACTGATGCTCAGCGAACCAATTTCCAACACTTCTGCCACGATGCATAGCTGGATTATCGTCCGTGAAGCATCCGTTGCCATCAGGATGAAAATGCAACATTGTTGGGTGCACTTGATCTGCCAGTATATTTAGGAGGTATCGCATGGCTGTTAGTTTACCCTAGAGGACAGGGTAAACTAGGGACCACCTACCAGGACACCCCTTCTATGCCAGCAGAACATGATCCAAGATACTCCATCCAGACCCTTTCACAGTGCGAGTAAGGCAAGAAGTTTCTCTCAAAGGTTTCTAATTCATTTGCCAATCAGTGTACATAAGTATGTATATATATCACTTATAATGTCTTTGCATGAGTGTCCCATAAAGTGCCGTAACCAGATAATAAGTGAGTAAAATTTTTAACTCTAAGTATCATGAACGAATTCGAAATGAGATGGCAAATAACATCATTTTTTCCGTTGGTGAATACACTGTTACAACTACACTACTAACAAGAAATACAGGGCGTCCAAAAAGTCCTTGACACGTTTTAAAAATCATAGAAAAGCTATAAATTATCGTATAAATGTGCAGTTTGCCCCATTACACTTTGCAAGTTCAAGAGTCTTTTTTTATAACACCATACAAAATTGTAATAATAAAACACATAGTGCTGCACTCTTCCGGTAAGGTAACGAGATATGTTTCGTACTTTGTATTTTACGCAAAAAAAGGATGACATTGTAGTGCGTAGTTAAGCCTTTAATAATTCTGAAGTTACTGTTTAAAAGCTATTTTTGAGGTTGCTGAAAGTTTTCTTCATAGATTGCTATATATAGCAATGTATGAAGAGCAAAAATAAAGAAATATGAAAAATATTTAAACGGCTTTATTATTAAATATTTAGAGTTAAACATTTATTATTACATTTTTTATGATGACATTAAAAAATAAATAAAAAAAAAAAAAACTCTTGAACTTGTAAAGTATTATGCCGCAAACTGCATATTCATACGACAATTTATTGCTTTTCTACGATTTTTGTAAATGTGTCAATGACTTTTCGGACACCCTGTATAATACAAAGCTAAGTCATATCTGAAGCTCGAGTTAAATTTCTTTTACCTTATAATTTTAATACAAAATATTTCTTTAATACTTTTTTGATAAGCTGTACGCTCAACCAGTTCGTTAGGTTTAAACAGTTCGTTACAACACCTCGAGACTGCAGTTTCCGTTCAGGGGCGCCCCGAACTTAAAATTTTGGGAGGGTGGACATTTTTAATTTGTTAAAGTAGAACTCCAAATTCTGCCGAAAATGTACTTGTAAACTAAATTTGTAAAATTCCAAGTTTTCCATTATTCAAATCTGAGTTTGGTTTTAAAACTTAATTTTCTTCAAAAGTTTTTTTTCCTCATTGAAAATAGTAAACCCATTTTCCATCGTAATGTTACTAATATAATTAATTGCATTAAAAAATAGAACAAACCGCACAGTGACAAGACAACGGGGTAGTTTCCTTCGGTCAAAAGTACTACTTTTAGTCATTGAAATGGATAGAATGAGCAAAAAAAAAAAAAAAAAAATAATAATAATAATAACGTGGACAAAGAAAATACTTTAATTTTCCCAATTTATTTTTTAATTAATTTTTTAAAATGTCCGATTTTACAAACAAAGCGTGGTCTTCATGACGTCACAAATGATGCACTTTGCCGCATCTTTCTACTACGTTTCCACGTTATAATAATCAAGCAGCGAATTGAAATTGCGCTCTACGCTTTCTACCAACCATGTCGTTGCCAACACACGCGAGTAAAGATGCGAATTAAATATTTTGTTCTGTGAATGGCAACATTGAATGGCATTTCATCACTTGTGATATCACACGACAGAAGTGTAAACAATGAAAGCGCACCGATTTAAGTTTTTTTTTTTTTAAATATTAAACTTAAATAAATTATTTAAAAAATGGTCAGATCCTATGTTTTTAAGCATGTTCTTTCAGAAATAAATACTTTTAAAATTTTGGAAACGACCCCATTTGTTTCCTTTATAAGAATTTTCAAAATGTGTCAAGAACTTTTCAGACACCCTATATTTTAAAGTAAAAGTATGTTTTAACTTTTGACCATTAAAAAAAAACAACAACAACCCGCTGCTATAAAAAGGTAAAGCAACTTACCCATGACACTACTAAGATTAATACCAAAACCAAAGTCAGTAAAAACAAAAGCAAAATACGTAATGTAAGTTAAATTATGAAATCAAAATACGATTGACAATACCCTATCTGTTAAAACCTGTTCTGTATTTAATACAGGAATGCAATTATCAGTATACATTATCTTTACTTGCTTTAAGTTTTACAATTACCCCCCCCCCCCCCGAAAAAAAATCTGAAAAATTCGAGGGACTCGAAACAAGTTTTTCACTTTCGGAAAAAATTGTTAACTCAACGGAAAAGAAAGTTAGTTGTCAATCAATGAAAAATAGTTTGTACTGTTCTTTGTTAACAAAGGCGAAATGTTCAAGTTATGACCTCAAAATAAAACTTTGAAACACAACAACCCAAGGTAACTTTTGTGATAGAAGTACTTGAGTTTTAATTTTTAAGTTTCTAAGAAAAATGACATTTTCCATCCCCCATTTTAAGCAATCAAGGTTGTTTAGTGATCTCACTTTGCCCTGCAATCGTCAATTGTTCTATTGTCTTCGAGATTGGCAAAAGTCACGTGAAATAAACAAACGTAAATTAGCAAACGTATGTTATTTGTATTTCCCTCAAGAGCTACAGACAGTTACAGTACACACAAGTCAGGTATCTAACAATTGAGTCATTCCACGTCAACTGACCTAATTTTTCACATTATCCCCACTCGATCATCTCCGATTTCGTTGAAATTTTATAGAGGCATAGAGAAGCTAACTTATGCAAATTTTCAGCTTCCTAGATCCAAATCCTGAGGATCTAGGATCTCTGAAAAATGTGATCCAAAACGGCAGACCAGCTTTTTGTGCCATATCGCCAAGTTTAGACTAAGTTTACAGAAAATTTTATCCCACTGGAAGCCTGAAATTTTAGGCGTTTGAAGAACGTTTGGCCGCTAATATGCTCAAGTATTTTTGTGAATTTGAGTCCGTTAGATTTTGTGTAGCATGCGCGTAAAATGGTAAAAAGCGCGGTGGAAAAATATTTCTTGCATTTTAGGTTGTCATAAAATCGGATTAAAAATTACTCAGAAGCTCATGTTTCGTGATTCCATTGAAAAAACATTTGTTTTTAATGGGTTACAGTTGCAGAGATTAAATATCTATTTTCTAAAAGATATTGACATCCAAGGTGGCTATCAAAACCGTTCAAGTGAAAAATAAAGCATGAAACCCTGTTTTTCTTACATTTTACATTTTTTCACAAAGATATAAGTTTTTTACTTTTTTCAACTTCTTAACTGGTTGCCGTAGGCGGAAAAGTTTCATCTCTGCCGAAGTTATGAGGTTTTTTGAGGACCGTTGTCCCTATTCTAAGGCTATTTTGTTTTACTATCTTTTCCTTTGGAAGCTTTAACTCCTTTTTCTATATATTTATTTAAGTACTATATAGTTGGAGTTGAAATAAAATAATTTATACAGATTTATTTATTTTTTTTTATTTTATTCATTTATTTATTTTTTATTTATTTATTTATTTATTTTTTGCGGGGAGACATGGAACCCGCGAAAAGTTGCTCAGGTTCAAAGTTCTTTTCCCCCCATTTTGATTTAACGTAATACCGTAGTTTGGGTCAAGTTGATACGTATAATAATTGAAGTCTCAAACTTTCCTTTTTCCAGATATACTTAGAAAGGACCAAAACACTAAAATGAAGGATTTTCTACTTGAAATAATTGAAAGAGCGTATTTCGGAGAAGATATCCAAACTTTTGCTTCTATTCCTTATAAATCAAATTTAAGTTTATCATCTAACTCGGATTAATACAACACTTTACGGGATTCTTCTTTTAAAATAACTCTTGAAAACTTCATTTAGCTGCTTACAACATCAACCGGTTATTCATTTGCGACCCACGTTGGTTCAAGTTGATAAATTTCGAAATTACTTGAAATAATTGAAAGAGCGTATTTCGGAGAAGATATCCAAACTTTTGCTTCTATTCCTTATAAATCAAATTTAAGTTTATCACCTAACTCGGATTAATACAACACTTTACGGGATTCTTCTTTTAAAATAACTCTTGAAAACTTCATTTAGCTGCTTACAACATCAACCGGTTATTCATTTGCGACCCACGTTGGTTCAAGTTGATAAATTTCGAAAACCAATTTATGATTTTCTTTTACATGAAAAAAATTAGGATAAAAAAGGTTTTAAAATCATGATTTGAGAGGAAAATAGTTAGTTTTTCATGAAATTTTATTTTTTGTACGCATCTGTTTAAAAAAAAAAAACGAAAAAAATCAAGATGTGAAAAGTATCAACTGTACCTGGTCTCCAATAATAATAATAATAATAATAATAATAATAACAATAATAATAATAACAATAACAAAAGTAACAATAATAAAAATAACAATATTAATAATAACAATAATAATAAAAACAACAATAATAATAATATTTATGATTAATAATAATAATAATAATTATTATTATTATTATAAATATTATAACAATAATAATTATTATTATTATAAAGTTTTTTAATACAAAAATGAAGTCGTTTAGGCAAGAACCTGACTTTGGCATTTAGAGCTGTTCCAAAATGACAAGAGAGTGTTCATCAAAGGTTGATACATGTATGTATTCATTTAATATGTATGAAATAGTTGTGTAGAGTAAAAAATTATATAGATTCAAAAGTATTCAAAAGTATAGATTCAAACAACAAAAACACAATGCAAAACTAACTTAGAGCAAAATCATGATTTCATTTGCTTGGAAGCTAAAGACAGCTAACTCTAGTAACTTCCTTTCATTTTATATGATTTTTTACATATCAAACGGAATTCCTACTATTTAGTATTTATGTATTACATTAGGTTCGGAAGAATATAATGTACTTGCACTTTTTTTAATAGAAATTAAACGATGCCTAGAACTGTTTCAAAATGACAAAAACTTTTTCTACAATGATAAATATAAAGAGTAGTCCAGAAATAATTCAAAAACTCAACGTTCAATATTATCAAGAACAAAAATTATTCTGTGGTTTCAATCAAGTCAAAAGAATTGAGGAAACTCACTATCAACAGAAGTAAACAAGCAAATAACAGAAAGAAAAACTGCTAGACCGAAAAATAAAAATTTAAGCACAAAACTAAATGGAGCACTGATTTTATAACGATCAAAAAACAGAGTAATAAACTTTAGAGGAGTAATAAAACTAGTATCATTAACTGGGATCTCAATTATGGAAAATTCCGTTTTATATTAGTTCTTAAGTGAAGGAAGTAGTTTTATCCGTAACTCCAAGATCGTTAAAATGAATCAAATAAAAATCCAAATCAGAACTTATTGTAAAATTCCCAATGATAAAAGTTAATTACATCATTGTCTGTGCTCCTATTGAAGTAAAAATAAACACTACTTTTAGACTATACATTTCAAAACTCTGCAAGGCTATAATAAGCCGTCCTCCAAGCTCCAAAGTAAATTGTTAATCTGAAGGCTAATAAATGGCATTAAATGGTTTCTTTAATCCAAGGTTATTATTAGGGAAATAATATTCCTGAAGAGGGAGAACAAGAGGAAAGTTCAATCAGCAGATAGTTATATTGTAAATTAAACATTAACGGAAGGTTTTGATTTGTATACATTTTAAAAGAAATTACGTGCTTGGAGAATGAATCATTTTTTGAAGTTGTTTGAAGGATAAGGCGGCATGTTACGATGTAATACATGACTTACGTGCGGTTCTACATTTGGAAGTTGCTCCAGTTTTTTCGTTCGGCCTTCAATTGTTTGTGATTTTCTCGTCTTTTCTTAACTCACCACTGTCGTGCGTATTGAAATCCTTCAAGACTTTTTAGTTGATACATTTTAAGTCTTAAATACGGAAATCCCGTTTGGGAACATCGGGTAACGTGTGGATAAATATTAAATTGCGGCACAACTTCACTTATCTCGAACAACTGGGATCAAATTCAATCCGAATAAACGTAAACCCGGATAAACACATTCGAAAAAAGCTGATGTGTGCATCACATGACTTCCTTTTACTCCAATTTAGTGTCATTTCCCCATTATTGGCAATTTTAATGTGATTCAATAGTTTACTCTCTAAATATCACCAACAGTGGCCAAATTAAAACCAAATTAAAAAAAAAATCGCCAAATTTGTCGCCAAGTTGGCGACAAAAGACTGGCGATATATTGCCAAGTGTCCGACAAATTATAACACCACTTGAGTTTACATCGAAATTAACAATGATTTCCCCCAAAAACGGGCAAAAGACCCCTTTAGAAACACGCAAATGCAACCAAAAGGGGAGGGGCAAAACTAGATCCCACAAGGAGTCTACGTACCAAATTTCAACTTTCTAGGACATACCGTTCTTGAGTTATGCGACATATATACGCATATACGCACCTACATACATACGCACATACGTATATACAGACGTCGCGAGAAAACTCGTTGTAAATAACTCGGAATCGTCAAAATGGAAATTAATGTCGATTTTTGAGTGAAAATTTTTTCGCGAATACAATGCTTCCTTTTTTAAAAAGGAAGTAAAAAACAGACTTTTTTTATAACAGCAAAAAATATGTTTTTTAACAAAACTATAAAGTACCGTTTCTCGAAAATATTTTATCACTTATATCATTTCAGCTGCAGTGGCCTGACGCTCTAAAGAGAGTGCGCCATATTGTTTGATAAATTAGTTCTATACTTTATTGTACGTTCTATGCAGGAATTGTACGTTTAATCAAAACAAAAATCGAATGTTTGGCGTTCTTATAATTCCGTTCTTGTAATCACAGTTTAATATATTTTTAAATAAACATATTTGTTTTTAATTTACAACTTTGATCAGAATAAACCGGAAATTCGGATAAACGGAGACGGATAAACGAGGTAATACTGTATTATGACATGTCACTTCTTTCAATTTTGCTTAAAAAATTACCGTTGTTATTAAACATTTCATTCCCAAAAAAAAAAGCTTGCGGGGGGGGGGGACTATAGCTGGGAAAAAACTAACCTCGCAGCGTCGTAATGCTGTTACAGTGAAACCTGTGTAAGTTGATCAGTTGCGGTGCACTACTTTAGTGGTCAACTTAAACAGGTGGTCAACTTACAAAGGTTGATGTATATGATAAGGGCTAATTCCGTGTCTGAAAAAAGAGGTCAACTTAGACAGGTGGTCAACTTCACAGGTTTTACTGTAGTAGGATCTGTGTAAAATTCACAAGGCTGCCAGATTAGGTATTTTCTCCTACTATAGGAAATTCAATTTCAGTAAAAGTATTAGTTGTTGCACAAAAGACCATACAAAAACTCCAATTATGTCAAATGCTTGTTTCATTGCTGGACCTAATAAAGAGCATCGTCTCTACTTTTATGTAATTCAGACTAAATAAGTTAATTTTTGGCTCAGTAACGGACATATCTTATGTTGTGCGTCCATTACTGAGGAGAAAAATATATTATGTAAATATTGTTTCCGGAAATCTTCAAAATTTAATGCATCATTTACAATTACAGTCCATGCTCTGCATAAAAATCACGCAATGAAACAAGGATCTAACTTATTTGGAAAACATGAAATGTTTTAAGGATGAAATGAGATTCCAGGAGCCATATACCCTCTCTTACCGATAAATACAAGAGGTTGCTTCAGAACCTTAAAATTAAAAGCTAAGAAAGAAACAATATGAACTTAAAAACAACGTTTAATAATTTCAGTGAATATTTTCACGCACATCTTCCAACTGTATTTGCAGAAAAATCGTCCAATATCTGAATTTCAAACAAAAAGACCGGCCAAAATGAGCAGCTATGAATAGTAACTTCCTAATTTTAGCTGACATTCACCGAAATACGCGACAGCGAGAATAGCAATAATTGGCAATAATTGGAGTATGAAGTTTCATGTCAAGTGTAAAAGGAAAGATTTAAATAAAACTGTCACGGCTTTGCACCACTGGGTCATTCACTGACTACCTTGTCGTTACAAAACATGCGAGTGTGTTAATTTTTGAGGCAGAAGTTGATCAGGATTTTATTACTAATATTTGAACTCATCGGCAATTGGGAAAAATCGAAACTTTCGCTACATTTTTTGACAGGTGAATACGTATATCTGTTGTTCGGAAGGAAATATACTCGGCGCATTTATTCTTCCTTTAGGTTGTGCCCAAAGAAGCTGCAAAAGGCAGTCTACCGTATCAATTTGCAACATTATCTTTAACAGAATCAGGTCAATTTTACAAATAGTTGTTGATGACTTTTATCGCAATAACGTGGTTTTCTTTGCTGTTTCTTTTTTCAAGATCAGATCGGAAGCTGGTAATTTGCTAATGATCATCGCATGTCACTTAGAAAATTTATTTATGTGGTAGTGTGAAAAAATGACTTTTTCTCCGATAAGTTAATTTTGTTAGCAGTTTATCCTTGGATCGACTCTTTTAAAGAATAGGTCTGAATTATCTGTTCTAAAGATTAATACACTGTCAGCAGTAAATTGTTTGCCCTTCAGATTTTTTAAAGTAATGTTGTTTTTGGAAATTATTTTGATTCATTTGCAATCGATTTTCTCATACTATTCACACCTAGTCACATTGTGTTTATAGCTTTCTATTAATGTTCACAATACGTTCTGACAGCTATTTTTCGTATTTGTCCGTGATATTTTTTTCCTGGTGAAATGTTTCCCATTCATAGTAGTAAAAAACAATGACTCAAAAGAAAAAAAAAAGCACAAAGTTTTAATCACATTGGGACGTTATGTCTTTTTTTCTTTCTTTCTTTTCTTCCTTTTTTCCCCCCTTCTTTTTTTACAATTGAGAAAATAAAAATAAAAAAAAACATTATGTTATATTAATGTTAAGAGAAATAAAAGAACAAAAAAAAAAGTTTACCTTTTCAATGAAAGTGAATGGTTTGATCAATTTTCAAAATACAAAAGCTTAAATTAAATCTGGATTTATAAAAAAAATCTTCAGATTAATTGATTAGTTCAGCAATTTGTTTACTTTCTAATCGTGAAAAATACTGATCAAAAACTGTTTGTATCAAACAATGAAACATAATGCTGAGGCGTGTTGGGAGGTGCTGGCGAATATCTTTCAAACTAAAAAAGATTTTGTTACGATATTTGTGATAACAAAATTCTGAAAAGTATTTAGGAGATATTAATGCTTATTATCGTATAGGAAAATTGAAAGAAATATAGACTATTATCTTGTGAATATGTTTACAAATCATTACTTTACTAAATATATTTATTTTAGCCAACTTACGAAAATTGCTTACGAAAAAGTTTTTAGAAGCATTTTTTGTACGATATCATCTAGTTACTCAAAAAATTTTAAAGCATTAGTTTATAAATTATCAATAAAGGAAAATCTATGATCAAAGCTCTGAGTCATATTTTAGTGTGTATTAATGCAAGTGTGCATAAATTAAAAGCTAAGTTACTGATCATCAAGCCTCAATCTTTTGCATGATTTTGTGAGGTAAAAATTTCTCAAGGATAAACCTTACCAGGTGTAAAGTGGGATAACTCGACTCAAAAGAGATTTTGGTTGGGTTTACTGCAAGGAATGTAAAAGGCTGGTACCAAAAATCCCTGCTTCCGGTAATGAGCCCGTTCACTGTACAAGAGTGAGTACAGATGATGGGCTTGATTTATAAAAAGAAATAAAATCATATTTTCGGAACTACTGCACATATTGCGAATGATACATGGACATAAAGAGGAGTAAACCAAGTTTTTTCCAGATACAAATGCCTGATGTGTCACCCTCTTTTTACACGACATACACGTGCAATCTGTAATTCAGTTCGTACCACGCGATTTGCAGTGCAGTGAAATTCCGTTACAACGAATACCAATGCAACGTAATGACCGTTTTAGCTAAATAAATGTTCAGTCCCGATTTAATTGCCATTACATTGCTTAAATCTCATTACAACGAAATTCCCGTTACAACGAATAATATTTGTGGTCCCTTGAAAATCGTTGTAACTGGATTTCACTGTATCACATGGATCCTAATGCTGAACAAATGCGTCCGTCAACGATTTTTAATGTTGCATAAATGCCTTCTTGAAATTCTTTTAGTGTTTCCTGTCTCTGTGGCCGACAAGTATTGTGTTTGACGAAATCTATATAAAGAAATCGCACGGTGTTTGGGACGAACTGAATTAGTTTGAACGTAGGGTAGACCGGGGCACATTTACGAGGATTTTTTTAATGAATTTTCTAATTTTTATGTTTGAACCTAGGAAATTTTAGAGATTGTGGTTTTACGAAGTAGTTAATGAAGTCAAAATTTGTATATTTAGTTAATGCTCAGCTGTAGGGTACGTTTTTACGCATATTAAAAATGATACTAAGGAATAAGTGAAATAGATATTTAACTACTTTAAATATTTTATTTCTCTTAAAACACTTTAAAAATCTCAAATAATTAATTAAAGAACATTTTATAGTCCTAAAATCATAGGAGTTATTGCTAATTAAAAACGGAAACTAGTTAGTCATCTTCTTCATCACTGTTAGATTTTACTAACAAAAATAAAGTATTTCTTTTCGCATACATGTCATATATTTGCGTTTTGACATCTAAGACACGGAACCCTGTCTTGTCCTTTTTTCGATTGGTTGTGTGCTTTCAAACAATAGATGCAAGAACAATTTTCTTAATTTCCTTTTTACAGAGTGTACTAACTTTTCCCCTGTCACAGGTTTTGGTTTCATACTTTTTTCTTTGATGTCTTCTAGTTCTGCTTCAATAGAAACTTGTAAATTTTAAAGTAATTCTCCTTTTTGTTTTGTTCTGCAGGCTTCTTTAATTGGAGTATTAGTTAGGATTCTGAGCATCTTTATTTTTTTTCCTTTCCTGGTTCTTAAGCTTTGGTCCTACTTTTTTGAAATGGTCTCAATTGGGGTAGTACACACGTGACGATGTGGTAGGCCTACTGAGGAAAACACTTGGCCTTAATACGTAACCCTTTTCATTATTTTGACATCTAACGTGGTTCTGATAGTGTTTTGAACTTAATGTCTTACTATCTTTAAAATAAAGAAAATGTATTACAGACTGAATAGTAAGCTGAACAATCATGAAGACAACACTGTATGATTGTAAGCTAAAAGATAAGAGCCGCCAGTTATACTTCGTTTTGGTAAAAAGGCGCTGCATAAACGTGTCCAATGCGTAAATGCGCCCCGGTCTACCCTATGCCGAGTAACAAGAGGATCATACATCGAAAATTATCACCTGAAAGAAAAAACTTGGTACATTTCTCTTTATATTCATGATGTATCACTTATTGCAATTAATGCAGAAATTTCGAAGGACATGATTTTTTTTTTATCGGATCCGTGAGTTTATACTTGTCTTGTATTTCCCTTTTAAAAGATCCCATAGTCTAAAAAATGAACAATAACAAGCGCTAAGTTCATCTTTGGCTGTACGCGTGAACAAGGCCGACGAAAGGCCATGTCAGCCTAGTCGAAAACTAAAAGCCCGACCGTAGGAGGGGTCTGGCTCGGAAAAGAAGCATGGTAAATATTAAAAACTTTGAAGGGTGAGGGGGGGGGGGGGATCGCGGACCAAGTTGACTAGGGGTCCGCCTTAGCTCTCGTGGCGCATGAAAGCTAACATTTGGCAAGCAGAAGGTCTTACTTTCAGCCAAGTCCGCAAAGGTAATTAAACTTGTAATTTAACTTTATTATACGCGTTAAGAAATATTTCATATAAATATTAATGACCATAAAACTGAAAATCAGTATATAAATATTGATGAATTTAACAAAATTACATGATGCAATAATCAAGTTGAGCAAGTTTCATAAGCTGATGCGAAGTGAATTGAAGACAGTGCAAGAAGGGGACAGTTCCATTTTTAAAACATTCAAAAATCACTAAAAAGATCACGTTTTAAAAATTAAATTTAAAAGTTTTTTCTTCAATGAAACCAAATTCATGATTAATTGTTATGTTTTGGAACTCTCCCCTTTTAGCACCGAGGTCTGCAATTACAACTTACTGTTCTGTGTAGCAAGATCAGATAGAGAAACCATGGGCGTGTCCTGTGTTTGTCCACTTATATGCCGTAAACTTAGATCTGATCGTTATGCAAAATTCAATGAAGTCATTAGCAATTGTAATTGTTGTTTTTGTTCCAGGATATGCAATTTACTTTCAATTTAACGATGTCATTTATTAATTAGTTCCACTTGTAATAATAGAAAATTCTCGTCAAACACCCAACAACGATTAATTTGTGACGACGAAAGGAGATTGTTTACAAAAATTATGCATGAGAATCGTTGAGAGAATGCTACAAGAACGTAACTACAATAAAAAAAAATCTTAGTCCCTTCGAGGATAACTCAAAAAATACATGCTTTTTTATTGGGGTGGTTATTGCGGTTTTTGTGGAATTTGAAATCCAGTGGTTGGAAAAACCATTTTTTCGTAGCGAACTACAACTACTTTTTTCAAAATGTAGCAACTACAAACTACTTTTGAAAAGTATTCACTACTTCAATACTTTAAAAAATAAAAAAATAAATAAAAATTAATTTGAACTTTGGCATCTGGAATTCAAATTATGTTTTTCGTAATCACGAGTGTGCGTGTATGTAGGCGTGTGTGTTTGTGTCTGGGTGCAGTCATGAGTGTGTGGGTATGTGTGTGTGTAGGTGTGTGTGTATGTGTACGTGTGTGTGTATGTGTACGTGTGTGAACGTGTGTATATGCGTCTGTGTAGGTATGTATGTATGTATGCGTGTATGTGTGTAACATATGGACGCAACCTGAAGACGGTTTTCGCTATAGGAGCAGCATCGTGAGGCCGGTCGACGGTGCTGCTGCAGAGGGAGGCGGGGGGAAAATAAAGTCATAGGACATCAACACAGTCAAATGAGAACAATAAGCAATGTGATTGCTCAAAAAAAAAAAATAATAATAAAATAAATCAAAAACACACACAGTTTGAGAATTGAACAAAAAAAATCAAAAAGTGGTTTATATTAATAACTTGGCTCATTTGAACATGGAATATTACTAGGAATTATTTATTCTTTCATTACTGAGCCAATTCGTCATTCCAAACATTTTTTAAAGATTTTTACGAGTATTCGCTGCAAGAAAGGATTCAAAAAGTTGAAGGAATTCAACGTTCAAGTTTTTAATTTCTTCCTAACAATGAATATTTCATTCAAGCAGTGCAACTCGGCTACTTGAAAATGTAGATAAATGCAGTCATAATTTGATTAAAATTTTAAATAGACATACATATACAGGTATGTACATAAAATTGATTTAAATAGTGAAAAACATATTTTAAACGAAAGAGAAAAACTTAAATTTTCATTACAGGAGTTATATTTTGTAGGAACTAGTTAGTAGTTAATTGATTTTGAGCTTTAAGTTAGGTGTCCTTCCCCAGACACCATCTCCTTTTTCACGCTACTGATAAAATGAAATAAAAGCCTTTTTCAATTTTTCGAATGACCTCAAAATCTTACAGTATTTAATAATTGACTTTTATTTTGTTGATATATCAACACTCAATTAGTAAAAAATATATAAAGAAATAGGGAAAATATCCCAAACGGTACTAGTATTTATAGTCAAATATTAATAAAGATCCGAAATATGAAAAATAACTATGAATGTGCAACTTTATACAGTGGAATCGTTCTACAACGTGATTCGAAGCGGAATGACTAAATAGCAAGCTTTTCTCGAGTAACGAATTTTAGAGCTAACGCGAATTCCTCACCCCGCAACATGAAAACTTTGGGAAGGGAATCGCAAGGCTTAAGAACGAGTATCACCTCCTTGATTTGGTACTAAATATTAGTTTCGTGAATGAACTTTCCCTTTAGCATCACTGAAAGCGGAAGTTCCCCACACCGTACTAGTCGAAACATCGCTTTGTTAATGTACAAATCGCCACTCTGCATCTTTTACATTCCAAATATGAATTTGATGAAATATAATTTCACATAAGCGGGCTGTTTATCTAAAGTTTTAAAATGGAAGTAAAAATAGAAAGTTTCTGACAACTAAACTTTTCGATCTGCTTAAACAACTAAAAAGTGCGTCGGATATTATTACTGTATCTACTGTACAGTACCATTGTAGTGCTGCATTTCATTATTGCTACATACTATATATACCGTACTGTTTCATTTTATGCCATTCTCTCCCACTGATTTTCTCCACCTTAAGGGTATTTTTTTTCGATAACAGCTAAGGTGAATAAGCCCTGGAGATGGTGATGGTGTCCAGGTCCGGACTCCTAATTTAAAGCTCAAAATCAATTAACTAGTTCCTACAAAGTATAATCTCCCATAAAATTAACTCTTATAATGAAAATTGAATTTTTTCTTTTGTTTAAAAGATGTTTTTCACCATCTTAATCTTTAAGCACTTTTATTATACTTGGCCTGTTTTTGCTTATATCTCAGCAACGAGACCACTTAGAGACTTTGGGATTTCACTAAATGATTTGCTTAATCTTAAGGTACAACTTAACGCTGAAAAATTAAAATTCTAAAATAAAATTATTATTTCGGTTAGGATGGAAAACAGCCAATTTCATGTTATTTCCCCATTAAATGATTATATATAAAACCTATGTTACAAATATTCGTTGCCTTACAACAGTAATATTAAGAGTAATCATAATGAAAATTTTGAATGATTGCTTCTCTGGAGCAAAATAATTCCTCAATTCAAAAATAATCCCTCATGCTCTAACTGAAAGTGATGAAGGAAAAAGGGAAAATCAACGTGAAAAAGTAGGCCGAGTTCTATAAATTCGATGTTTCAGAAAGACTACTTTTAGAAATTATAAATTAATACAGCAAATTTATCATCGTAATTTAAACCTCTTCCGGTGGTTCGCGCTGAATTGGCGTATTGCCGCCAGAGAGCAGGGCTAAGGCTTTACTAAGGCTGTAAGGCTAAGCCCTATCAGTTTGATCAGCGGGCCCCTGTCATCCCAGAAAAGTTATAAAAGTTATACTACCCCGATTCTGAGTCGGAACCTCCCCCCCCCCCCTAGGGCCTGGTCACTCGTTGAAGTAATCTAAATGGGAAACCCCCCCTAAATGAGATAATGAAGCCCGACAAGAGGACATGTCAACCTAGTTGAAAACAAGGGGCCCGTCCCTTAATCGAAATATAATCTAAATTTGAGAAACTTTATGGGGAGAAGGGATCCGCATTAGCTCTCGGCGGCCCTAGAGGTAATAAAACTAACAAGCGCTGGATTTTATTTTTATGCAACGTTTCTGGATAATTCTTAATGAGAAGTAATAATAGAATGCACCTAACGTATCATGATTCGTTAGTGAAAAGAATTCTAAGTTCGCACGCACACACAAACCGCTCTTATATAAGTTGCGTTATATAAGTTGCGGTTTTAACAATCAAGACAGCAAACCCATTCTCGCAATAATTCCCTAATTCACCGTTCAGCGCTGTAATTGTATTTTCGTTTTTCTCCATTACAGTTTGTATTCCAAAAGCAAATTAAATTTTGTGATTGAACGCATGATTACTTGCGTATCATTCACATAGTGTGACTGATTACTCCGTATTTTTGAAATTAACTGCTATCTGTAGATCGATTTTAGTTTTGTCGTTTATTGAAACAAAATTGTTTCATTATTTTCGTCTCTGATTCAATAATGTATAAATTGATTTGCTGTGGCAATTGAAGACAATGAAAATACAGAAAAAAATCCATTACAAAGACCAGAGCCAAGACCGGCTCCTTGTAAGCTTGGTTTCTGGCCCCCTCCCTCCATAAAACTTATGAAATTTATACTACTCCGATTGTGACCAGGACTCTCTCTAGGGCCGGACCCGTAGTTTCCGACATCAACTCACAGTGTATTACTATCTAGTACGGCCCAACTACTTGTCTTAAAAGCGTCTGGGATACATTTTGAAAAAATAAATAAATAAATAAACAGTTTAGAGTTCTGAAAATTTTTGCACTGATTCATCATCTATTTAATAAGCAAAATCATAACAAATATTTTAAAAATATATTTAAATTTAATTTTTTTTTAATGTGGTTGCTTTAAATCGATAAAACTCAAAATATTCTTGGTCAATTTTCAAATTTTTTTCAAAAAATTATGCCCAAATATCTAAACTTTAATTTTTATTTGGCGATTCAAAAAATATTGAGTCAATAAAAAAATATTTGAAAAAACATTCGAAGATACTTTTTTTTTAAAAAAATCATATTTTTTGTAGCAAACTTTTTTTTTTTTCAAATTTGCCGAATAAAAATCAAAGAAAAGTAAAAAGATATGCTCCAAATTTCATTACTTTATCTTTGGCAGTTCTTGACTTTAGGAGTTTGAATGCAAAAAATCGGGAAAAATTGCATCATGGAGAAAAAACGCGTTTAAAGTTTTAAAGATAAATGTATCATTAGTTAAATGCATGCAACAAATATAATTGTATTTTTCGTTCGAATTAAAATAGAAACAAGATTCAAACGTTCCTTCAAGTAGAAAAAAACCGAGAATTTTTTTTTATATGATAAAAAAAAAAGCTAAAATTGACGATTTTTGTGTCCCCGGACCCCTTTAATGGCTCGGGGTGCAAAGGAATAAGGGACGTAGAACCTTCTTAGTTTATGTTTTTGGAAAATCTGAAACAGCTTTGTAAAAAGAGGGTTTTAGCAAAATCACTAGCTAAATCATGTTTTCGTTTCTTTTTTTTTTTTTTTTGTAGAAAATTGTGGGAAAGGTTGAAAAGTAAAAGGCTCATAAAAAATAAAGAAAAGAGCTTGAAAAATCTACTTTTATGAAAAGGGCTGCTTTTTGAAACGTGTGTGAGTGAATTGAAAGGAGGGGTGAAGTGTAGGACTTGTTTAAAAAAAAAAATGTTTCACCATTTTAAAGAACGTGAAAGAAAAAAGTTTGAAAATCAAAGTGAAAATATTTGGGGAGGAGGGACAAAATTGACAATGGACAGATGGATGGATCTAATGTAAAACTTAAAGAGAAACAAAAAATAACGCCTACACTTGTGTCTTTAAGATAAACGAAGAAAAGGTATTTAAAAAACGTCTTAAAGAGATGTCGGGAATATCGTTGAACTTAATGTAAAATAAATACCCAATAAACCCTACTCAAACAAAGGAAAAGTGCTAACAATTAACAATTATTGTTATTATTATAATTAAGAGTAAAAAAAAAATTGCGCGACGAAAAATATTATAGAAGTGCAAAAGTACTCCTCATATCGTCGTCTCAGAGCAACACTAAGATATCTAATCCCAAGAATAGCATTAAGATATCCTACTGTTGCCCTGAGGCGATGATACACAGAGTGTTCCATTTTAACCTGCTGGACCTTTATTTTCGCAACAGTTAGTCCTAGATGTATACTTTCAATTGCAAAAATGTTCAAAATCAGATGCAGAGTTAAGTTATTGAAAGTTTGAAGCAAAAATTAAAATCAGTCAAAAAATACAAAATTTAACATTTTATACGGGCCCCAGGTCCCCTAATTAATATTTAGAGAAATAATCTCCATTGAAAACTATTACTGACACAAAAAAATTAACATTTGTTCGACCAAAACTCAATAAGATATTAGAGTTTAAAGCTTTAAGGGACTATGCAAAAGATGAGATTGGAATTTATCGCCCTTTTAGAGGAATGTCAGGTTGTCGAAGTAAATAAAATAAGTATTTATATTTTTCATTGCTATTTCAAAATAAATGCAAATGGTATGTCATGATACGCAAAAAAATACACTGCAAAACCTCGAACAATTTGAAAAATTACACTTTATGCACACATATAATTTTAAACTCTTGTTAACCGCTATATTTTCCCCCAAAAGGTGTTATTGATGGCGAGTGTAATGTGGTGTAAGTCACAAAACGCTGCGTTTCATAGCTCGGTAAATATTATTCGTACTAATGTCAAACTTTTTCTGTTAGAATGATTTTTCAATGGAGAAAATTTCCCTAAATATAAGTAAGGCAACTTGGGGCCCGTATAGAAAGTTAAATTTTGTATTTTTTGACTTATTTTATTTTTACTTTAAACTTTCAATATCTTAACTCTGCATCTGATTTTGAACATTTTTGCAGTTGGAAATATACATCTAGGACTAACGGTAGCGAAAATAAAAGTCTTGCAGGTTAAAACGGAACACCTTGTATATAATAGCGAATTCACTAATTGAGTAACACTCCTGAAGTCACTAAAAATGAAACTCGCTCCACGACATGATAATTTGATAATATTTTTTGGTAATGTTTGACATGCAGGGAATTTGATTTTGTCAAAGCTTAACAGGATCCGGTAACATCCATTGGAGTTAGGGTTAAAATTTCAACTATCAGAATATCACCGAACAGGGAATTGCTTCGTTCAAACGTAGAAGCAATTTTTATTTTCACCCATCATACCTTGACGGGAGATTTTCTAGTAATTAAAATGTTATTCAACGAAAATTCAAATAATACTATCCCAATACAAAAGTTTGAACTTTGGCAATGAAAGAAGTTAAATTATTGTATCTAACAATAATTTAAAAATCTAATTATAGTCATGCAGCAGCCACTGAAATCATTGAAACATTATGACGTAGGAAAATCGGACTGATTTTCACTCCAGATGTTTAAATTTTTTAGCAAATGCTGAAACCGATTTAAATGCTACATTTTGCAATGGATAAAATAAGGTTGGAGTAGTAATGTTATTAAAATTTGTTTCATAACATTTTTTCATTTTTAACAAATTCATTTTAAATTAAAGTAGGTGTTCAATATTGGTGATATTTTGGTACACGAGATTTTGGAATAATGCAAATTTTGGGGAGTTATTGTTACATTGTAGCAACATCGGTAGGCCGGAAAAAAAATATTACCCAGAAAATATTGTTATTATGATCACACTATTTAACCGCTCCAGCTAGACCAGTGTTCTTAAATTGTGTTCCGCATAACCTTGGGGTTCTAGAGAGATCCTTCAAGGCATCTATCTCTACAAAACTTTGAGTCTTTGGTAAAAGTGAAAATACTGAATTAAAAAGTCGATGAAAATAAGATTTGGGTGAAGTTTAAAATCAGTGTTTTTCGAACGAATAGGGGGGGGGGGGATCAAAAGGAATTCTGGATTAAATACGCATATATTGTCATAATGCTTAGCATGCCGATTATGTCAGCACAAAAACGAAACTTTAACTGAAACGATATTTAATGGCACTTTCACCATTTGCAACTATTGTTGGAACTTGGTTCTCAGCTGTATGTCAACAAAAATAAATATCTCAATAGACTTAACTCGAAACATGAGAATTCAATTTTCATACATAAAGCGCAATGTTTACTTTTGAAAGTAAATTTGAAAGTATCGCGAATACAATACTTCCTTTTACCAAAAAGGAATCATTGTATTCGCGAAAAAAACTTCACTCAAAAATCGACCTTAATTTCCATTTTGCTCACCCCCGAATGAATATTGAGGTATTTTTTCGACTCGACCACACGTGGATAAGTGCCTAAGAACGTATAGACACTCTAAATATCCATTTTGACGATTCCCGAGTTAATTACAACGAGTTTTCACGTAACGTCTGTATGTACATACACTGTTAAAACTACAGGTTGCGTTTGGCACCTGTCAGGGGGTGAAACGCTTGTTCACCAGCGACACCCGAAAAAGAGCCGAAATTGCACCCTTAGCAAGGGTGAATAACTGGCTCCCTTCACCCAACGTGCACCGTAGGTGAAAAGATGGTACCCTAGGTGAGAAAAATGGCACCTTTATTGCTTCCTATAGGGATTCCCCCCCCCCCCGCCCCCGCGTTGTGTGCGTTTTTGAATACAATTGTGTTTTATTTATTTTGATTTATATATACGAAGGCATTTGATCACATTTCAACTTTCGAACATAGTTTAGAAGTGTTCATGACTTTAATTTGTCTGTTCGTGCACTAACTTTCTTATATTCACACTTGAATTGCTCAGTAATTAATATGTTGTTGACAATTTTTACTATAATCCGTACCGAAAATGAACAGGAAAGTTATTTATCAATCATTTGCCGGAACAACCAGAAATATTAGGTAACATTAGATTAGAATCATAGGAAAATAAAAGCGTTTCATAAACGTTTAAAATTTTAATCGAGCGTAACTTATCAATACTTATTATAAGATTCGATATTTGAGTATCCTTATGCGTACAAGATAAATACTAATTTAAAAGCCCTACTTTCTAATGTCAAGTTTTCCGTCTGATTAAAAATAAAAACGAGCAGATAACTACATTAGCTTCATTCAATAACGCCTGAGAAAGATACGTTAACCAAAACACGATGTGAAACAGGAGTCAAACGCTGAGTGAGAGATTTCTTTTCACGCAGTTTTTTTTCTCTGCCTTTGCTGCTATGTTCGTTTCCACTACATAGTTATTTCATTCAGAAGAAATAGACATTGGTATATAGGCTGTTTACGTCGATGCATTTTTATTCCGGAATTAGCAATTCAATTATCAGCTGATTTAAACGTTTTTATTTTTAATGTTGTTGTTGTTCAAGATAGTACTGATAGATAGTTTTAGGTAACAGTTTTGCAGGATATAAATAACAAGACATTAAATGTTTAATAAGGTAAACGGAACAATAAGAGTTGTCAACATACTTTAAATATGTTCGAAAGTTCAAAGAACTGCAATATGATCAAATGCCTTTACTTACGCGAGATTTCGAAGATTAATCCACGAAATTTTCAGTTTTGTACTTCATTCAATGTGAAAGTAAATTTCGTTGCAACTTCCTTCGTTCGCCATTCAAACTGAAGTTTCGTTGGACGATAAGTCAGAGCGCATGCGCAAGGAGTCGCTCTCCTATTGAATGGTCTTTTAGCACTTTTGTTGACGTCGTTCACCCACTGAGCACAGCCTTCTATATATCACAACATGGCCTACGCGCTGTATTGCGCAATCAATGTCACGTGACCTCAAGCAGGCGTTGAGCGGGAAAATCCCTTTAGTTCAAACAGTGTTGTGGCTCGTTGCGGATGCAATATTGTATTTCATCTCACAACTTTAGTATCAAATAGCAAAGTAATATTTATTCCAAATGTGTGAATACGTTATCAACTGTCTTTATGGTGACTTGAAATGATGTTTTCTTTTTTGTTCTTTGTATTTGACTGTGCTAAATCGTTACGTTTCGTCAAGTTTACATTATAAGCCGTTGGGATACTTTGGTGGTGAAAATTTAACATATTAAATGTTTAACATCTCCAAATATGTTTGAAGCTACTACTGTTGGATTAAAAAATGTTAAGAAGGTAAGTGTGGTTACCATTGGTTATTTTTAAGCAGAATTGATAATAAAAATAAATACAGTAAAATCCCTCCTAACGGATACCCCTCCTATGTGGACAGTATTTAATTCCTCGATTCTAAGGTAAAATTAAAAGGTATTAAACAAACCTCTGTCATGCGGACACCTCTCTACTGCGAACAAAAAATTTTGTCTTGTTAGTGTCCGTATTAGAGGAGTTTTACTGTACTTGTTAAATAATATTTTAAGGATTTTTTACTTGTAAGGGACGAATTTTTATGTATGTTTTTTCAGGCTACATATTTTTATCACTTTCAATTTTAATGACGAAGCTTTTTTTTGCCCTCAATTTGTGTAATGATTATTTTTTGTAACTATTGTTTCAAGGAACTTTTTAACATGAATTGGCTGAAGAGTGCTGTTTAATAATATACATTAGATCGCGGTTCATTAAAAAGAGCAACTGTTTTAACTTTTAAAGCAGTTTCTCTTTCTGTAAGGTGCTGTACTCTATTATTGAAAGGTACACATTTTTATTTGTTTTTTTTTCATGATTTTTTTCTCAAAAATGTATGCTGTTTATTTTGTTTGTAACAGTTAGAAATATGGCTAAATATTGGTTTATTTTATTCCATCTTAATTTTTTTTTTTCATTTGTCTGTATTTTTATCGAAGGAAATCAATACTACTGTAAATCATTCGTGTGAAAAAGGCAAAATATTTATTAGTTTATGAATAAGAAATATGCACTTCCCGTTTATCTTCCCCGTCTGTCTTAATCATTTTACAATTTACAGTAAGCAAAATTTATTTCGTACTTTCTTTTGCATTATGATTTGAAATTGAAGTGTATTTTCTTTTTACCCATTAAAATTTTAATTTTTTATTCATTGTCTATATATTTATTGCGAATATAATATTTAATGTGTCATGCATGAATTTTAATTTAGTTTACTATTTAAAAACTATTTGTGTCGATATTAAAACTCGAACGATATAAATTTTTAATTTAGAGATGTATCGGAGTATTTCATGTAAAAATTAACTGTTTTTTTTAATGGATTATAAAAAAATCTAAATTTTTATTCACGGCAGAGCTATTATGAGATGTAAACAAACCGCCTTCACGGGCGGCCATGTTGAATGAGCGCGCAGGCCTTGTGTTAAGATGGCTGTGCACTGAGGAACCAAAAGCACCTTAACGACACTTCCTAGCCTCTGTTTCACCCAGAGGCACCGATTTTTCACCCTTGGGTGAAATTCTTTACCCCTGTGGAACTCCTGGTTTTAACAGTGTATGTATGTATGTGCGTATGTATGTCGCATAACTCAAGAACGATATGTCCTAGACAGTTAAAATTTGGTACGTAGACTCCTAGTGGGGTCTAGTTGTGCACCCCCCCCCCCCGTTTGGTTGCATTCGGGTGTTTCTAAAGGGGACTTTTGCCCTTTTTTGGGGGGAAATCATTGTTAATTTCGATGTAAACTCAGTGGGTGTTATAATTTAGCGGACACTTGGCGATATATCGACAGTCTTTTGGTCGCCAATAACTTGGCGACAAATATTTAGATAGTAAACTATTGAATGGCATTAAAATTGCCAATAATGGGAAAATGACATTAACTTGGATAAAAGGAAATCACGTGATGCACACATGCACACATCAGCTCGTTTTGAAGATAATAAGTGTTACTTGAAATAATTTTCATATTTATTGCAAGTAAATCATTTCTAGAAAGTAGCATTTAGCCTTGAAAAAAACAAAAGGTTCCACAAAAAAGAAAGAAAGAAAGAAAGAAAGAAATTTGACAGTAAAAGCTTCCACTTATCAAAGATTAAGAAATGCTGAGAACTACACTTATCACCACCAAGCCCCACCTTTTAGAATGACACCTTAGGTTGTATCGTGTGGGGATCTGTATGGCTGTGATTGGAGGTCAACAGTGGTTGGTTTCCGAAGTATTTTGCGCCAGGGAAGGTCCAGCGTTGAGCGTCAGAACAGATTGGAGTTTGCCGCTTAATGCATGATCTTAACACACCATGTTCCGTAATGTGAATCACGCATAGTTGGTGTGCCGTGACTCCTTTGTTAAACTATACAGATATAGTACGCGGTAAACAAGCGCAGCGAGCTCGAACCACTACGCGATCTGAATGGAACTGCTGGCGATTTCTGGGGGTTAGTGAAAGATAGCTAGCATATGGCGCTCTCTCTCCCTAGCTGTTAAAATAAAACATGGCCTTTACTATAATGATGGCAATTTATAAAATCGCGCAACAAGTCACATTTTGCCACATCAAAATGTAAGTTTTTAAAAATTTATTTAAAAAAAAATATTAGTCAATTTTTAAGTGCAAAAAATCAAACTATACATAATCATTTACTTTATTTGATGAAAAAAGTTACAAGTACTTTTTGTTGCATAAGATAAATGTTATTTCCGAGCGTTTTGTTTTTGTACACATTTTAGAAAGTTAAAATAAAATCAATCAGGGGTATTTTAAGTAAATAAAAGCTGATTATTTGTTCCTTTGCAAACGTTAATTTTGTTATGGTTTTAACGATTCTTAGTCTAATGTTATTTTAGTTTGGTAAATTCATTTTGAAAGCTTTATGAACTTCTTTCAAGAACTATATAGTTGTACCATTGGAGTAGAAGTAAAATCGTTTGTCAGTGTGTTTATTAGTCCTCAAAGGTTCTCTTTTTTGAAAAGGTCATATCTCAATCAATCATCTGGATTGTGAAAAATGTTGTTTTCATCAAACATTTACTTCCGTAGAAACACAATGTATGACTTTTAAATCCCACACCACAACCTTCCATTCTCTTTTTCTCAAACGGAGATTCATGGACTGCCTTTTTATGGAAATAAAAACTGTGCGAGTGATTCCGAATTATTGTACAGTGAAATCCCGCTACAATGAACAAAATTTTGTTCGTTGTAATGAAATTCAAGTTAATGTAATGAAAATTAAATCGGGATTGAAAATTTATTTCGTTGAAATGGATTTGGATATTTCGTAGTAATTGGTATTCGTCGTCACGGGATTTCACTGTATTTGTTTAAGACATGTTTATCGGGTATGAGTGACGGGATTTTTGAGTTACAAAACAATGATGCCATTCTTTATAATACTGTTAAAAAAAAATTATTTTCGCGAGCACTAATTTTCACGAAAGTGAAAAAAATATCGGTGATTTCGGGTGCTGAAAATTTCGCGAATTTTTCGGAACAGAACCGAAAGTTGAGACAAAATATTTCGCTAGACACAAATAAGAAAAAATATTTTAGTGATTAAGGCGGTTTCACGAAAGTAACGGAAATTAAAGCCTCCTGAAAATAAGTGCTTTTGCAGTAGTTATTCGACTTTATAACGCATGAAGATGTTTAAAGCAGTGAAAAATTATACTCGTGAAGTGTTCGATTTCTGGTCATAGGAAGTATTTAACAAAAGGTAGAAATATAATTCAATTGTGAAAAAAAAATACATAAAGTCTTCAAGGGACATATATACTTCAAGTAGTGTCTAATAATATTGACGAAATTTGAAAGCATATTTTTATTCTTAGAAATGATATTAAATGCCAAATGCATCGACAAAAAAAAAAAAAAAAAAAGAATGTACTGTGATTTATTGCAATAAAAGTAATAAGTTTTAAATATTTACTTTTTCACACAGAGAAAACGCATGATATACTCAGGGGGGAATGATTGCTTCAACATATATTTATCGCCCCAAAAACAAAATGCAAACATTGAAAGGGCAATCGTGTTATATTCAAATGTGGCAGCTTCTCCACGCAAGTTCAAAAACTACAGGGGTTCCGATTCAAATGCACTGAATTTGAACATTCGATTGAAAAAAAGTTTAGCCGCTACGAGAGCAATATTGATCAAGTTCCGGAGCTGAATTTTTGGAGTTTGCCGGCAATTTTTTTTTCTTGCGTCCGACGCACTTGGCTTTTTTTATAAGCGGACGAAGGGTAAAATGGCGTCACCGCAAGAGAAGGCACAAATTGTTTTCTGGCATGCAGAACAAATATCCGTTACAACTACAAAGAATGTTTTAAACCATTTATAAAAGAAACCACCCAAAATAGAAACATTGAAAAATGACACACACTTTTCTTGAAACGGGAAGTGTCCAGAAATGGCTACTAAGGAAGCTCAAAAAGTTACTAAGGAAGCTCGGGGCAACTAAAAAAGCTCACATATAAGTGCACTGATTTTTTTTTTTTTTTTACAAAATCTTTGTGAACATTGGTATGTAATTTTATCGTTTTCCCTTGCTTTTAAACTATTTGTTCAGTATAACGAGCACTCCAAATTCGGTACATTTGATTCAGACACCCATTAGTTCATGTTTTAAAATTTTAACGCACATTTTAAATATTGCGGTGCATATTTGCGTACATAAATTAACGAGTTTTTAGTGCATATGATTCGGGCTCCATAAAGAAAAAATAGTAAAATATAATGTTATTTTTGTTCAGGAATCTGGACTTCCTATGATTAATAACAGAATTATTTCCTCAACATAGAATGAGCTACTGATATCTAACAGTACAATCTAATTTTTCTTAAAAAATTTTTCATTGTTTATAAGACATTCTTCTTTTTCTAAGAAATTTGGGTAAACACTTTTTGTCTCCAAAATAATTAAATCAATGTTTTCAATTTTCTTGTTTGTTTACTGAGTTTCGGTTCACAAAGTAGTAATTGCAATTTAATACCGCAATTTTTTTAATACACATTGAACACTTTAATACATCGAACTACATTTTTACAAATTTCATACACTTACTGAAAACAATAGTTTGGGCAGCTCTGACTGCAAAGACCTCGAAATAATTATGTATTTAATACTGCAAACATGCACTTGAAATACGATTTATTCACAACTTGTTGCTATATGTACAAAACAATGTTTAGCTACTAAATTCCACACATTGTGCCCATATTTCCCATGTAGGAAAATTTTGTATACAATGAACAGTAAAAAAAATATATACATATTATTATTGTTATTTTGAAAAATCATATGCTATATAATGTTAAAAAAAATGTAAGTACTTTGACTTTTCGAAAACTTTTATGACATTTTCGCTGATTTTAACAATTAATCACCACAACTTACATAATTTTAAAAAAGACACATATTAATATATAAAAACTTACATGTATTAATGGCACATCAGTGTGTGTGTAATCTTCCGTCGTGTCAATTAGTGGTTCCGCCACAAAACTGCTGGAATTTTGAGAGGGCACTTCAATAGGATGGCACAAAAATCCGTACACCCCTTCTCTCTTCAGCATGTAATGGAGGGCCGACCACCCCAGAATACTCCCGCTGAACACCCACGTCTCCAAAAGCCCCCAAAAGAGCAAAAAATACTTCTTGGATCTTTGCATGATCTTAGCTGTCTATCACTTCGTGTTCTGTACCAAAACTGAAATTGAGTTTCGTTGTTTTGCGTATGAAATCAGTAGAATGTGAAGAGGAAGTGACGTCAAAAGAAAAGTGAGAGTGGGGAGCGGTTCCGGTTAAGTGAGAGGAGAAGAGAGGTTTATTTATTTCTTAATCTTCTTTCTTATTTGGTTCTCCGGGATTTTTATTCCGAGTCAGGGACGTCAACTGGAACACTGGAAGAGGCGGAGATAGTCGAAAAAAGGATCTCGCCATGGTTGGCGATTATTCGCTCTTTGTGAGTTTTTGAGTGGAAAAGATTTTTAGTTAATTCGATAAATACTACAGTTGTCTCGAAAACTTTCTAAACAACTTGAAAAAAACTTCAAATCTTTCTTTGATCTTAAATGTTCTATGATCTCTTCCGCTCCCCCCCCCCCCTTTATATTGACAGTATTTTTATCCCTATTTTTAAAGGAGTCTGTATTAGTATTATACATTTGGAATTCCTGTTTCATCAAATATTTTTCTCAATTGGATTGACTTTGAAGGTTTGAAATTCAAAATAATGATAAACTCAAAATAACGGTAGCAAAAGATGATAAGAGTTCAGCTTAAATATTTTTACACCCCTACAAAAGTATTTACACATTGAAAGTATGAAATGACGCCTCAAAAGTTAAGAGTTAAACGCATTTTCACACTTTGATTCTTAACTAAAAATATGGAATAGCGGGAAAATGGTGGGGGGAGGGGGAAGAAATCTGAATATTGCATTTACATTTCAACTTTTATAACATTTGAATGCTTTTTTTTAATATTTTTTAAAATTCAAAACGTCAAACATTTTAAAAATTAAAAAATCAAAATTGTACGAATTATTTCTCTTCCTTCCCTAATTCCATCTTGCCTTTCAAAGTTTTTCTTTCTTTTTTTTTTCTTTTTCTTCGTCTCTTCTTTTTTTTTTAAAGAAATTTGATTATTATTATCACCCTTTATTGTTTTCATTCATTTCACTCCTCAAAATGAATCTCACTGCTGTAAAAAAATCTTAAGGAGCAATTTCACGAATAGAAAAAAAAAGGTTGTGGGATAACCATGACAGTCACACCTTCCTTTCACCGTTTGGAAAAATAATTAACAAAAAGAACATAAAATAGTTTATTTGTTTACAAACTGCAGTAAATGTAACAAATATTACAAAAAAGAAGAAGTTGAAAGAAAGAAACGAAGCGAGAATAATAAAGGCATCGGGTGTCTTTAAAAACATTTTTAGATCAATCGGTTCTGAGAAAAAGTATTTATGCCTTCGCATCAGAGCAAATTAAATTACGTATTACTCGCAGAAATTCACGTTTTTTAATAAATTTAACTTCGTAAATGAAAAAAAAAAAATAATTAAAATAAACGCTATTGATCAAATTTCTTAAAAAAAAATAGCTAATTTAAGAACGGAAAACAATTCTTTGTGCTAATATTTGATACTATTTAAGAAAAAATAAAATCCTAAAAATGAATGTTAATATAGCAAATGTAAACAATGATTAGATCATATCAGTGTCAATTACGCGAATTTCATTTTCAATAATTCATAATGCAATTTCGAAAATTCAAAATGAGCGCTATTTATCAAATTTCTTGAAGAAATTACTTTTTTGAAAAAGTTAAACACTTGTTTTGGGCTAACAATTAATACTACAAAAAGAAAAAAAGGAACATAAAGCAAATGTAAAATATAACAAATGCAAACAATGATCAGCGCCAGTGGCGCAGTAAAGAGGGGTGTGGGGGGGGAGGGTAAAAGCACCAATTAGAAACTTTGGTTTTAAACATTATTACCAATCCCAATGCAATAGTTAATACACATATGAGGACTGCTTCTGACCAAAAACAACCTTCAAAAGGAACTTCTGGCTGCGCTAATGATTAGTGCTACAAGCGCAGCCAGAAAAAACCTTCGGGGTGGGGGGGGGGGCTAATCAAAAAAACCTTTTGAAGGGTTTTTTTAAATCATAAATTCATTCAAGAGGGGCTTTTTGGTCAAAAATATACCGTTTTGAGGCGGTTTTTTTGATCAAAATACCTTCTGGAGGGGGTTTCCTTATCAAAGCAGGTCCTTTCATATGTTTAAACTACTGTATCAGAATACGTATTTATGTTAAAACCCAATGCCCCCCGGAGGGTATTTTTTACCCCCCCCCCCACACACTACGCCACTGTATATTAACGTAAATTATGCAGAAGGAAATATGGCAGTAAATAAGGTCGATCAACCAGTGAATTACGCACAGTTTGATTTTCAAAACTTTTAAATGAAAATTCAAAAATTCAAAATTAACGCTGTCAGAAAAAAAAAATAGCAAATTTAAAAAAAGGGGTAAATAATTGTTTTTGTGCTAATATTTGTCACTACAAGACGAAAAAGATCCTAAAAGAGAATGTAAATATTGTAAATGCAAAGAATTGATTAGTGCATATAAACGCAAATTATCTAAAAAGAAATATGGCGGTAAATGGAGTCGATTGACCAATGAATTACGCAATTTCATTTTTAAAAATTCATACCATCGTTACAAATCAGCTTTTGGCACATGACAGTAAAAATATTTTAAATGATATTTGTAGTTATTTTTTAAAAATTGAGAGAACATTTACGTTTTTTTGCCTTATTTATTTATATATTTTTTTTTAGAGAAGGAGGGGGGGGGGGTTGAAATGGAAAAAAGTGCACCAACCTATTGAATGAGAATACCCAACCAGTTGAAAAACACATCATTTTCTAGTCGTTTACTGTGTGGAAATGTATAGAAGACAGTTATTACTGCCCATTCGTCGTAGAAATTACTTTTGAAACCTTATCTATAAAAACACTTAATTTATAAAATACGAGCTATTCATTCACTTATGGCTTTTCATTCATTGTTCGGTCTACGCTACGAAAGGAAAACTTAGAAAAATTATAATCAGTTTATGGCAATGAAAATATGAATGTTTTTAGACAGCTATGAATGTGTGTCCGTTTTGTTCTTGTACAGTACTTTTGTAGCTTTTATTGTGGTAGGTGATTGTTATGTGCGTAAAATATTTTGTAAACTTGAGCGCTTGTAAGGAAATTTTATAACAAAAATTTAAAAATAAAAGAAATTTAGAAAATAAAATATTGTACCTTAGTGAGTGCATTTAACAAACTGCAGTTAAATTGCAAAACTATTTTACTTGAAATTATATTTCCACACACTAATAAATATTTGTGTTTGAAAACGCTTATCAAACATGTTTTTTCATTGATTCGTATGTACAGTTCACACATCAGATTTTTTAAAATAACTTTCTTTAAAATTGGAATAAAATGCCCAATTCAAGGTTTTCAAAAATTTCACTAATACTAAAAAAAAGATGGCATGGCTTAAGAAACATAAATTTAGCAAGCTGCACGTTCTCTCTTGCAATATCTAAGGGAAGAGCAAGTTTTAAAATATGTATTAACAGACAGTTAAAGTTTATTCATTTCACGTTCTTTCTTTGAATATCCAAGGGAAGAGCAAGTTTTAAAATATTAACAGACATTTAAAGTTTATTTATTTAACGTTCTTTTTTGAATATCCAAGGGAAGAGCAAGTTTTAAATATTAACAGACAGTTAAAGTTTATTTATTTCACGTTCTTTCTTGAATATCCAAGAGAAGAGCAAGTTTTAACAGACAGTTGAAGTTTATTCATTTCAATGAAAAATTGCTACACAAGCTGACAGTTTCGTAGAAACAAAACATCCAAAATGCTATGTTTTCAAAACAAAAAAAAACATTAAAAATCAAAATCAGAAAATATATTTTATACCACATACTTTTTAATCAATAAAATTATTCTTAAGTTATTTTTCTTTCGACTCATAAAAATTATTCCTTAAAATGTAACGCAATTTACCAAAGATTAAGTTCATTTATTTATCTTTTCATCTTTGTTAAAAACAGAAAGTATTTTTAGGTTTCGATTCTCAAAATCAAGGGAACAAATATTCGCCAAACGCCGAACAACCCCAAAAGCCGCAAGATTGCTCACCAATCACGTTCCGTTAGTAACTGACGTCACCACCAGCGGTTTCTTCTAAATTCCTTCCATCTCATTCGCACTTCGCAGGGACAAACATTGCATTTATTCTTTCCCTATCTTCAACAAGGTTACCAAATCTGTTCTTCCTGCTTTAATAAATTTTACCTTGTACTTTACTTATATCCGGTATTTTTTTTTTTTTTCATGCATAGAATTTATTACCAAAATCTAAATAAATCAAGAAATTAGTATGTTAAATTAATTCAGAGCGTCGTTTACTTTTTTGCGCAAATAATATCGTCTATTTTTGCAACATAAAGCTAAGAATTTTTTTTTTTCATACAGTAAATTGAGTATTTTATTTTAAGGTTTTATTTTGGATTTTTTTTTTTTTTTTTTTTACAATAAATAACAGAGAATTACAATTTATTACTCAGTTCAACTTGCATTTTTATTTACTATTTTTTTGACACTTCAGAATTCGTTTGTAAAGAAGTTGCTGGTTAGATGTGGATAGGAAAATATAGTGGTTGGTTTAATTTAAAAAACGCGGTATTAATTTTATTTAACAGGAGCAAAATTAGAACACAGCGTGCAAAATTTTAGCACTGTTGTGGCCGGTTTTTCTAAAAGATAGCAATTATTTTATAATTTTTCTCTTATTTCTGTTTTTTTCCCTCTTTACTTCTGTCCCCTGTGAATAAATCCCCCACCCCCACAAAAAAAAAAAAAAAAAAAAGGAAATTTCTCCTTGTATAACATATCCTAAAAATTCAGTACACTTAGAATTGCACCTCAGTGGGTCGAAATTATTCTATGGTGTTGCGAAAAATATCTAACATGATTAAAAAATGTTAAATGTGGCATGAATTACAATTTTTCATTCGAATTATTTCCTAAAATTGCTAACAGTTGGCATTCTCTAAAAAAAATCTTAAATTTTGTATTCGAAAATTACATTTTTAGAACTTATCTAAGGGGCTCGGCCTCCTGCTTGCTTCAATACATTGAGATAAATTGCGAACTATGAGGATACGTATATTCCATGGTACTTTAAGGGTTAACAATCTATAATTGAAAAGCTTACTTTGACACAGCATTAAAAAAACTCATAACAAAAAAATAAGAACCTCTTATATAACGCACGATTTAAAAATAAGCTTCTAATAATCAGGCAAACTCATAACAGAAAGTATAAACGCCTTATATAACGAACGATTTAAAAATAAGCTGCTAAATAAAACTGACAGCTTTGTTTATCTCCGCTTGACATGTCAGGTAAAACGCAATGGCAAAAAAAGTTTCAAATGTTCAATGACGCTTTGCAAATGAGTTGCATGTTAAACACTTTAAACCACTGGTAATAATATTTTAGCTCTTTATTACAACCTGCTTTTCGGAATCGAATGGTTTTCGAGGACATTTCAAAGTTTAACGAACATATTTAAAAAAAAATGATTTTAAAATCGTTTTGCAACAAAGATAATGAGGATAAATTTAGCGCCTGAAAGGAGTGATGCATTTTTATGGCGATTTTGGGTTTTCTTCGGAGAATATGGACAAGAATTTTCCTGGCGATTTTAGGGCTTCACATTGTCATTTAAGCGTAAGAAATCCTTGAAAAAGCTCGTGATACTCTGCATTGCTACCTTGCATGAGTGCAACTGAATTTTGCACACAGTTTTATAATTTTTAACAGTTATGTAACTAATGTATTGAAAAATTAATTGTAAATGCGTCATAATTTTTCAGCTAGCTATTGTGTTTTTAAATATTTGACACAATATCACTATGGCAGCAATTTTCTCCTAAAGTTAAGCTACAGGAATGTGAGTTGAAAATCTATTTCACACGCAAAATTCAATGCATTTCAGTTGGTTACTTATGATAGCTAAATGAGAAATAGGTCATTCCGATAGAAGAAAATTCAGATGAAACCGTCATAACATGCGAATTTAAAGGAAAAGGAATAGTATTATAAAAAATAATGCTTCAACAAGAAGTTCCGTCTAGAACTAGACGAGCCTACTTTCCCGTATACCCATACTACTTTCTAGTACCTGATCAATATTCTCAAAAATAGCTAAAATCGCAAATTTTTTCAAACATATTTTTTTTTTAATATTTTAAGCTGATTTCTAGGAATAAAATATTCCTTACTTTTCTTCAAAAAAAACAAAGAAATAAAATAGCAGCACCTTTTAAACAAAGCAGCTAATACACTTCTTTCCATTAAAAAATTTTTTTAACAGCTTTCAAAACGAAAAAATAATAATAATAAGTTCATTAAAATAAATACATCATATAAAAAAAATCGTTTCTTTTTCCCCTGTTGCCAAAAATAATTTTTTAAACGAATTAATGCACTTACCAAAATAAAAAAAAAACAATAAAATGTCAACTTAAAGAAATAATTTTCATTGTCAAAAAAAAAAAAAAAAAAAAAATCGTCTGCGCATATTTTTCGAGTTTATTCACCGAAAACTAAATACCTAAATTAAAACTTTAGCGTGAAAATAAAAACAAATCATATCAACAATAATTATTTCACAGTTAAAACCACAGCAGCGGAGTCGGAGTCGGAGTCAATCTCATTTTGGGATAAAAGAGTCGGAGTCGAATATCCAAGAATCGGAGTCAGTTATTTGTCCTCCGTGTATAAATGTTTGCCAAAGCTACGAAGTCAGAGTCGAAGTCGGGGAGTCGGAGTCCGATTAATTGTCGGGAACAGGAGTCAGAGTCGGTGTCAGGTGCCCTAAATTCTCAGAGTCGGAGTCGGGAGTAGGTTGTCAAGAGCTATTTCCAACAAAGTTTGTTTGAAGTAAATCCGCCTTTAAGTTCGGAATCTATATTGACTTTCAGTTTCCCTTAGGCGCTAATGTTAAGAGATTTGAACTGTTCAAAATTGAACGAAAAATTGTTCAAATCAAAAAATGAATTATGGGAATGAGATGTCTTCGCCGAAACCTTTCTAACAAAAAAAAATTTGTTCGAATCGGACTATTCATTCAAAAGTTATTAGGGGGGGACAGACAGACAGACCGACAGACAGACCGACAGACAGACAGACCGACAGACAGACAGACCGACAGACATTTTTCCCCCATCTCAATACCCTACTTTCCAATTTTTATTTTTTCAATATTTATCTAACTATTTTATTTATTTTTGACTTTTTTTTTGTTTTTCGGGATATTTTTAAGATGTATTAAGCCTTCTTTCATGCTTTTTTCTTCTTTCTCTGATTTTTACTGGGAAAGTAGGCTAATTTCAATATTTATCTAACTATTTTATTTATTTTTGACTTTTTTTTTGTTTTTCGGGATATTTTTAAGATGTATTAAGCCTTCTTTCATGCTTTTTTCTTCTTTCTCTGATTTTTACTGGGAAAGTAGGCTAAAAAGGAAAGGGGCTAGTGGAAGAAGGGGTCTTGTGACATTTTTGTTAATTTTTGGAGATGATTTTATCATGTAGATTACTTATTACGTTAAGTAATCGAAATGTGAGTTTACAATCGATTTGACGAGCAAAATTCAGTGCATTTTCAGTTGCTTATGGTTAAAAGAAAAATAGGTACACTAAGGAGAATCGGTTGTTCCAACATAATCTAAGAACAGTTGAAAAATGGCAAAGCTGTAGCAGATTTTGCGTTACCCAGGGTGCACCACGAGGAGGTCTGCTACGTTGCATTCCAAGGTGATAGCTTATAAATTGTTTTTTTTTTTTTTTTAATCTAAAAAAATCTGATGTGAACCCCACTCTACCTCCTTTTATGTAGCCTTGCTTATGAATGTATGTACTATTTCACAGTCAATGTCTTTAAACTAAGAAGGAGTTATTACTGCCTGATAATGTTTTAGCTGTGGTTTTGTTTTTTCCCAACAAATTGGTAACGTAATTACAACCAATTTCATTAATCTAAGTAAAAAACACATTTACTTATCATTCTGCTGAAAAGAATTCAACGTTTTCTTATCATTGAAACAATTTTTCTATCTTCAGACAGCAATTATGCAACGTTTGAATGTCAGCGGAGAGAAGGATATGTCTTTGTCTTTTCATAGTAAATTTAACCTTTACTTATTGATTTGCGTCTTTGTCTACACATCACGCGATCATTATCCAATCATCAAATGAAGCGATCGCTTTTTGTGCTAGGAGGTCCAACTTTTTTTTCTTTTTGTGATCGCTTTATAAGACCTTCAAGAAAGGATTAGCGAAACTTTTTATGCTGAAGTATACTTATTATTCAGCACTTGTAATCGATCAACATGCATTACCGCAATAATGCCTCTGAATTATTATCAACGTTTAAACACGAAATTATTCACTGTCAATTTCAAAGCTACCAACTTCGATTAGCGTTTTGCTTTGAAGCGTCAAACTTAATTCTTGAATTGTTTCATGCAGTAATTTGCGTCACTTGGAAAGGAAAATTTGTTTATAAGATACAATACAGTTTGTTTAAAAGTGACTTACGTAAGTAATAATTTGACTAAATGACACAAACACTACATTTAGCCAAATGATAAATTTAAATTCTCATGAAAGGTTAAAATTTGCAATAAACTTGAAATAATATTTATTGTCTACCTAATATTTCCAACTACTCTTTGTCCTACTGTTATTACAAAAAAAAAGTGAGAGTATTAGTAGTGATTCCTTTTCATACAAAGGCGAAAGTTTGCCAAAGTATATAGAGACAAAAAAGATCCCAAGATATGTTTTTACTATTTTGGTTCAAGGTCAGCTGTAGAAATAATGTTCTATGAAAATAAATTAAACTAAGAATTAAATGCTCTAACTTACACGCTGTCCCAAACTTTTAAACACTGTATCAATAGAAATCCTTTTCATACTCGAAAATTTAACTTATACTTACACACTTACCCAGCCAAAAAATGCACACTCCTGGTTTTTAACCTGTAAGTTTATGCACTATGAAGTTTAACTTAAGCTAAGAATTGAATGCTCTAGGTCTAGTTTATGAGCTTTCTCATACTTTTAAAAACTGTATCAAGAGAAATCCTCTTCATAGTCAAAAAATTATATACTCACATAATTACTCGGCTAGAAAATGCACACTGATGGTTCTTAAATATTACCTTAGTTTGCATTCACTCCACACAAGAGCGCCTAGATCAGGAGGTCACTGTTCTCGTAAAAATTTCTTTATTCGGCAAATTCTGTCTGAAGATTAGACACAATTATCATCATTCAAGGGAATTTGGAGTTCCATTCGAAAAAATTATAATAATTCGGCAGTATTTGGAGTTCCATTCGGCAAATCATCATCATTCGGAAAAAAAAGGAGTTCAATTCGGCAAATTGAGGCTTTCGTCCTCCCAAAAACTTCAGGTTAAAGGCGCCCCCCTGACTCCACAGTACAACTCCACAGTACAATCTTTTGATGAAAAAGGCTCGAAATTCTGTTTAGTTGGTCTGTTTGCAAACAGATGTAGAGTGATCTATGAGCTAGTTTTCGTTTTACCATCATTCGAGGGAATTTGGAGTTCCATTCGACAAAATTATAATCATTCGGCAGCATTTGGAGTTCCATTCGGCAAATTATCATCATTCGGAAAAAAGGGAGTTCAATTCGGCAAATTGAGACTTTCCGCCCTCCTAAAAATTTCAGTTCAAGGCGCCCCCCTGATTCCACAGTACAATCTTTTGATGAAAAAGCCTCGAACTTTTGTTTGGTTGGTCTATTTGCAAGCAGATGTAGAGTGATCTATGAGCTAGTTTTCGTTTTGTATGTTATTAATAAATGTTCAGGTACAAGTGTATACTGTTAATAGTATGTCATTCTTATTTCTTTTTCCACCAACAAATTAAAACATTAACGAAAATGGCACCCAAAAAAAACCATTTAGTAGGATAAAATTCTGCTAATTTTTATATATTTGTTCTTCCTTAACTAAGTATTATTTATTCACAATAAGCTTCAAAGCGTTCAACACAAAATTTACTCAACTTGGTAGAAAACAGATTATTCTTTCTGCATGCTAGACCGAAGCTCGACTAATGCTCAAAAACTTGTGAGACAATTTGCTAGGGAGCAGTATTAATCTGTTATGACTGTTGGCTCTCCAGTAATAATTCGTTTTGAAAAAAGGGCACTGCGTAAACATGCTCTATGCGTAAACGTGCCCCGGTCTACCCTAATAATGATTAAAAAAAACCTACAATACGAAAGAAAGACCCACACTCCCAAAAATGGTTATTTAAAAGACGAACAAGTTCAAGATCGATTTATTTGAAGATGAAGAACTTCCTCTGGCAACTCATTATTAACAGCATCACCGGCCTGCATGAATTTAGAAAGAATATTTTCAACTGCAGGACATTTTCTTGCTAAACTCAGTTCCAGGCTTAGTGACAATTGAATCGATGCATTCTGTTTCTTGCTATTATTGATTTTTTAATATGATATTTGTTCCTTCATTTTATATTTGTTCACATTCGTAAATAATACATTTTTTGCACGAATAATAAAATATGGCAACGAAAGATTATGTTTTTGAATGCCTTTTGGGAAATTTCAAAAACCGGTATTAATACCGATATTCCGGTATCACGTTAAAAAAATACCGAATACCGGTATTGCAATCTCTAATTTCTAGAGCTTTGGCGTGTAAGGCGTAGATCTAAAGCATGTCCTTTAAACAAACCACTGTTGAAATTACCACCAATATCCCACAGCCAGTTGAAAGAATAAATCGTCCTTTAGGAATTGCGTGATTAAAGCACTTGTTATTATTTCTGTTTCCTTAGAATATCGAGCAATTTTTGTGTCACTTTGTTCACTTCTTAATCCCAAAATTTGAAAACATATCTTCCGCGAAATCAGGAAGCCATCATCCAGTGCCCATGCATCGCGTGTAAATTGCGTTGAAGAAACTTCCGTAACATTGAGAAGGTATTCATTTTAGACTCAAGCGAGGACAAATTTTGAAGGTGAATTAATGTCGCACATTCTTTAATAAATAGAAAGAAATTTTTTGGCCGGATATGGGCAGATGTCGCAACATTACGTCGAATATGACCTTTAGTTTATCACAAAAAAAAATAATAATAATGTGCTTTACTGAATGACACTCTACAGTGGCGCAGCGAGGGGGAGGGTAAGGGCTAAAACACCCCCTAGAGCAAGGGCGCCCATATGCAAAATTGGAAGGAGGGGGGGGGGGGGCTCAAGAATTTTCCTCATTGTTTAGCAGAATATTTTCCCCATGGAAACCGATTTCAGTACAGATTAGAGATATTAAAGTTTGACATTTTTAATATCTTATTCATTAATGGCTAAAAAAGAATTTTTTATACATTTTGCAAAGAAAAAAAAAAGTATTAAAAGCAAAGAAGTTCTTATTTCTAGAAGGGGCTTGAGCTCCCCCCCTTGCCCCCCTATATGGGCGCCCTTGCCCCAGAGGCTTTGGTTATAACATAAATTCCAGTACAGTAGTTTAAACATGTGACAGGACTGTTTTGATCAAGAAACCTCCTCCAAAAGGTGTTTTTGATTAAAAAACCAACCACAGAAGGTATTTTTGATCAAAAACCCGCTCCATTAGATATTTTTAATCCAAAAAAAAAAACCCCTCCAAGAAGGAGTTTTTCTTATCAAACAACCCTCTCCAGAAGGTATTTTTGATCAGGAAACCAACTCCAGAAGGTCTTTCTGGCTGCGCTAGTGACACTCGATGTAATAATCATACAGCTGTCCAAGGTGTGACTGAATAGGCAGTTTAAAATATATTTTTTCGATGGCCAGAGTTGCACTTACGGAAGCAAAAACAATTTTATGACTTTGAATAAATACAATAGCTCCTCGTTATATCGCACTTGTCGGGAGTCGATAAAAAAGCACGATATATCCGAAAACGCGATATAGGCGAGGTCGTTAAAAATAACGATTCAATGAACATTCAAGAAAATGATACATGCAAATGCATCTCCAATAAATCTAGTTTATTCCTAGATTTGGACGAATTTTTGAATACAAGCACCAAAGGAAAATTAATTTACCAATTGCTTTCTTTAATGGTATAGGAAATAATTAAAAATATTCCAATGGCTTTTTGGTGAAATAAGAAATGGAACTGTTACAACTGAAAATGCTGCGAATTCAGAAAAGTTAGATGCATTGCAGTATTATTTATTGGCTACAAAGGGAAGATAAAAAGAATTTTCTTGAGATACACAGGATTTTTACTCCTTAAGTGATCTCAAATTTCGAACGAAGTTTTATAACCTTTAAGTTTTCAAGGGACGGAGGAAAAGTGCGACACATCCGAATGAGCGTAAGTAATGCCTTACAGTAGAAATTAAAATCGCGTGCTTTTTCAAAAAAAAAAAAAGGCCTTCGGTTATTTAAAAAAATGTATGATATGTATTTGAAACAAAAGACAAATTTAACTTTTTTTAATGGTTTATTTAAAACTAGAAAATCGCCGTCAAGATATGAAGGGTGAAAATTTCTTCTGCATTTGAACGGAGCAATTGCCTGTTGACGACACTTTGATATTTGAAATTTTAACCCTAAAGTGGATGAACCCTAAACTCCAGTAGATAGCGTTCATTGTTGGTTGACCGCTTTTTCGATTCTTCATTCCCCTAAAATGACACAGTCTTACCAGCAAAACAGTAAAGTTACCGGATTCAGTTCAGCCTCATCAGAATAAAATTTTTCTCTGCATTTTAATCATTACCAAAACGAATAATTAAATTATCATGCCGTGACGTGAGTTTCATTGTTGATTATGTCAGGAGTGTTACTCGATCATTGGCTATTATATATATGAGGATTATCAATACCAGGAAGAAAAGCACAGAATTAACACATGTGACACTTGTTGTCGTGTAACAGATGATGAACTGAGTTTACTGGGGTCAGAAGGGTAAATTACTGAGCCCATACATGGCTTTAAGAAAGCTTTAATGTATTTGCAGTAATCCGTCTGTTTGTTCATTTATCTTTTCAAAATAATAGTTCATTACATCCCACATAATTTGATACTGATTAGTTTACGCACATGAAATGTTCATTAATTTCTAGTAATTAGAAATTAAGTCGTAAAACGCTGTAGCCTATGTAAATCTCGTACTCTATTTCGAGAAACATTGCTTTAAGAAATCTTAGAAAACTATTTACCCACGAATTAAAGAAGAATGTACTATTTTTGTAAAGTAGGGGAAGTGATACAGTTTAGATTACTTAATTTTTTCAAAATGAACAAGTGGGAAATTTGTGCAAAAAATTTCGGTACGTAAAGAGCAATTTATTCCATAATAAAACTTGCATTGAAACATTATTTTTTATTTTTAGCTGCAAATTTGTACTTCCAAAAAAAGTTGGAAAACTTTCTCTCTTTTTTTTTATGGGGCAAAGTGAAAAATAAAGTATTTTTCTATTTGAAATATACTACTCGATTATTAAGACATATTTGATCAAATAAATGAGGAAATAAAAGAATGAATGAAAGGGAACTCAAACAGTAACGAATAAATGAATAAATAAACAAGTTAATAAATGAGAAAAAAAAAGTTAATAAAACAGTGAATGAATAAGAAAATGAATGAAGGAATAAATAAGGGAATTATTAAATGAAGGTATGTAAATGAAATAAATAATAAATGAATACATAAGTGATTAGATAAAAGATTGAATAAGTAAATGAAATGAACAATTTCTTTTGCACCGCATACACTTGACCAACTCTTCAAAGCATTTAAAATACAAAATAAGCTAAATACTAAGCAAATAAATACTACACTGAATATTAGTAGGTCTCAATTAATATTTAAAATGTTAATAACTAGAACTTTATCATTAAATATTAACACAAATAAGCTTTGACGTACAACAAAATATTACAATATGAGCATCAATTTTTGAAAATTGCCCGTATTATTATATTCTTTGACTTTCAGAAGTAATATTTTCTTGACTGGAATAAACTACATGTCTTTTTACGTAATTAAAATATTAATGATAGGCAGTGCTAAAAACAGTGTAAATATTTCACCATTTCACTTTGTTCCGCTATTTCACTTTGCTCCACATTCAACTACTTGGAAGTACATGAACAGTACATTTAGCAGTTGCTAAACGACACGTGTGAGTGTAAAAGACAAGCAGCATTTATTGTGTTGCAGATCTCTTGTGTAGTATCTGAAATTTCATGCAGCAATAAAACTTAATGACGAGTTATAGAATTTCCTAATTAACAGTCGGTATGGTTTCAAAGAAAAATCGATCATTGAGACGTCTTATTCAATCAAGATTTAGTAAACTTAAGTTCGATTTACAGAAGAAATGCTGATTTGTTGAAGGACGGATCTCAAGCTTCTTATTTTCTTAGTCCAAGATTTAATGAATTGATGGATGTCATCCTTCAAGGGATGATTATTATTGGAAGGCGAAAAAAGAAATATCATTTATCTATGTTCAATAGTTTTGTGAATAAACTTCTTTCTGAAATTTTTTCGTTTCGAAGTGTTCAATTTGAAGTTCGTTGTTCGAAGTGTAAAAATTTCAATTTCAAATTAATTTTACTTATGTTGCCAATGTTTTTAAAACTCTATAAGGCAAATATAAATCCCGAACGAAAAAGGCGAATTTGTTTCAAACGAACTCGTTAAAAAAGCCCTCGATGAAAAATCTGAAAAAAAAGAAAAAATATTTTTGATTTGAGGATTTCTTTATACAATTTGAGCAGTACAAAAAACTTGAACGATAACGCCTACGGGGAAATTAAAGGCAAATATAACTCCCAGACTGGTTCTGCTTCAAACAAACTTTGTTGGAAAAAGCCCTCGATGAAAATCCCCCATATGTAAAAAAGATCTTTTTGATTTGATCAATTTTTCACTCAATTTTGAAAAACTTAAAATTATTATATATCACAAGAAGAAACTGCACATGCAATCTCAAAAGTTTATGAAATCAAAGTTATATTTTTCATCCATTACTTCATGAGGAAAATTTTTCTCTCTGAATGTTCGACTCGAAACTCATTGTTCGAACTTCAATTCAAGAACTTCAATTTTAAATTGATTATACATATGGTGCCACTTATTTATTTTATAATTCTAAAAGCTGGAATTGCACTTGCAAGCTCAAAAGTTTATGAAATCAAAGTTATATTTTTTCATTCACTTCTTTATGAGAAAATGTATTGTTTCGAAATGTTAATTTCGAAACTGATTGTTCAAAGTGAAACTACTTCGATTTTCAAATTTATTTTACTTACTAGCTGTGTTGCCCGGCTTTGCACGGTCTATCTCAAAAATAACAGTTATGTCAAGTGACGTGTGTTCAACAATTAGGATTAAATAATAGGGAGGAGGGGATACTGAAAAATTTCCCGTCAAAATGATCAAGTTTCGTTAACGGCAAATCAAAAAGTTCCGAGTAAAAATGCAATCCTCCATTAATTTAATTAAAACCCTTGATTATCTTCTACTGGCAGTACAAAAAAAAAAAAAAAAAAAGACAGAATAATCAAAAAAAGAAAATTTCTCCTCAAGCAAAAGCATTTTATTTATTTACAGTCGAGAAAAAAGAATGTCAACAGATCATTCTTCTCAATGTGTTTATCCATTTTTCTAATTTAAATTCAGCTCGTTGTAAAACGATAAGTTTTTGAGTTGATTCTGTTAATGCTTAAAAATGCATTTTTCCGGGGATTTTACAGCCTTGGTTTTTTAATTTGAATGAAGTAAATCAACTTCAGTGATATGTTTTGCTATCTTTCGAATAGAACCTAAATCAAGAAAATCAGATAATTATTTCGGGTAGAAAAAGCGAATTAATATCGTTTTCGGATCTTAAAATTAAAATTCGAACGATTTGACGTTTGAAACCCCTCTACGTTTGAGATCCGACGTAAACTGTGGGATTTGTATAGGGAACATACATCATACATGCACATATATACACATATGGATTAACCTCCAAAACCCTAACAACATTATGTCCCAGTAGCTTAACACAAAAATTGTTTATCTCAGAAAGTGTTTTCATTTTTTTAACAGTTAGAAATAACTTATCTGATGTTATTCTACTCTTATTAAAACAATAAGTCATTTAGTTTTTTCTACAAAATTTTTTAAATAACCAGAAAGTCACACTTTTGGCGTGTCCCCATCCGTGTTTCAAATTCACTTAAATTTTTTAAAAATTTTATATCAACATTCCATAAATTCAACTTGTGGTACAAAATTAAACTTAAAGATGTAAAATAGCATTCTTTAAAATAAAATTAATTATTTAAATCATCAAAGTACATCGTTTTAAACTTTGTCCCCGGGTTTTCATGTCATTATCCTATCCTACGAATGAGTTCAATTATTATAGATAAAAAAAGGAATTTTTAATCTGCTGTACTACAAAACTGTTTATTATCACCATTTTGTTGGATTCCTTGAGTATTTTGTTTCCATGATTTGTCTGCTGTTCTCGTTAACATTTTAAAGTTCAAGAATAGGGTATGTAACATTTTCGCTGTCATTTTCCTGGACAATATTTCTGTTTTAAATAAACGAAATATAACAGGCAAATTGTACGGAAAATGTCATACTCCTGTTCTAAAAAAAAAATCACTCTCCTAGCATTATTTCTCAAGCACTGGTAATGCATTCGGTAGAATAGAAGGATTTATTTCTAATGCATTAGTTGGAAAATAAGATTGACTGAAAAACAAAGAAAGTTAAATTTGGCAAACGATAAATAAAAAAATGTTTCAGGGGAATAATTCTGTTTATTTATTTATTTTTTATTTATTTATTATTATTATTATTTTCAGATAAATTGTTCCAAAAGAGATTTATTGGTTAGACATTTATTTATCTAAAGGTTGCTCGAATAGGTTAGTGAAGTTGCTAGAAATTTCGTAATTGCTTTAAATTAAAAGTAAAATATATGTTATTAATATTGCTGATTCCGTTTCTGTAACTTTTCTTTTTGTAAATTTTATCATACTGTTTATGGCTAATTTAAAGAAAGTTTTAATGCAGCAATCGTTTTTTTTTTTTTCGTTGAAATGAATGTCCGTTATTCGGAGTGTAAGCTATTCAGAGTGAATAATATGGAAAAACCTATGTGGGACTTGTACTCGAAAAAATTGGGGGTGTCCGTTGAGGTGGATTTTACATAAATTTTGTTTTGTCATTTAATAGCCATGCTTTTTGATTTAGGCTTCAGTTATTTCTTTATTACTATAGCTACATTTTAGATAACCCATGAAGAAATTCATTTTGTAACTCTCCTGGTGCTGTTTGTCAGTATCTTGCTGTATGCAAATTTGACCCCCCCCCCCTTTTGAGGGTGAAAAAATTGTGGACCAGAGTGTCTTAAAAGTAATTAAATAAACAAAACAAATAAATAATAATAAAAATAATGATGATAATAATAGCTCTGGGGCCGTTAAAAACTCGTAAACAAATTTTGCGTCCTGTTGTTTTTTTTTTTTTACAAAGTAATATGTTAAAAATAAATAAAACAAAAATATCTACCCCCTTTACTTGTATCAAAGAGCTGTCACAAATACTCGTATATAAATATTTAAAGACGAGTAACTATTTCAATAATCATCATTAAGTTAATAAACATGTGTGAGAAATAATAGAAAATTACACAATTTATCATAAAATGTATCTAAAAAAATAAAATGTCATTATTATTTTTATTCTTTTATTTCGCTATTTTATTTTAATTTATTCATTTGCTTATTTATTTTGAGCAAATAAATAGCAACCTGGATCAGAAAAAACCTCTGAGGACCGGTAAACATTTTTCGATGACCGGTGCCGGTCAGGAATCGCTGCTCTAATTCCCCACTTGGATTGCTCAAATATTTTAATATGTTATTGACATTTACTACAGCATGATCCGTATCGAAAATGAAGTGTAGAGGTAGGAGAGAGGGGGGCACTTTTCAACATTTTTTACAAAAGCAATTTCGGAAGTAATACTGCTTTGAAAACTAAAGTTCTACGTACCATTTACTAAATTCTTATTTCAGGTAAAATCTACATTTTTTACTTAGTTTCTAGCCAAAGGCAAAATATTGATTTTTTATATCTTTAGTCATGCATGAACTTTGTTGAAATATGTCCCTCCGAGTGGGCGGTAATCAACAGGAGTAGAGGTAAATTTTAAAAATAGAAGAAAACTTACAATTTGACAAAATAAGCTTTATTTACAAACCTTTATTTTGTCAGGAATTAAATTAAAATTAACAGAAAATGTCATCGAAAGTACAGCTCGAGCAGTTCTTCCACTTAAATTTGGATGAGGCAGTTTCATTTTTAAATCACTTCGTTCTATGCTGCTTATATCCTCCTTTTCTGAGAAATAATATTTCCGAGAATCATCCTTCTTTTTCAAAAACTTTACCTTGTAGCCGTCTTCTTCTATTTCCTCAATTTTCCCTACAAAAAGAACTTTTTTTCTTTTTATAACAAAATTCAACAAGAACAAAGTCATTTAACATTTAATGCTGAATCATGAGTTATTCCAAAATTCACTTGTTCACATTCTGTAGAGGTTAAAAAGTCCTCGCACTCTGACTCATCATGAAAAAGAAATATACTCACACACACTGTCAGGAGAATCCGTAATTTTTTGGTTAGGAATTTTGACTTAGGTTAGTGCTATTTGACACTATTGAGCAATCACGATTGCTAATTGTTTTCACTTGAGTCTTTGATGTTTCGTTCCTTTTTCAACCCCACCGTCCTTTGTAGGCGCGACTCCTCCCGGTATCCGCTTCTCCTGGTCGGTGGCGTCCATGTCCTAGACATACGCACGCTCATACACACTCACACACACACGCACCTTTACACACATACACACCAACAGGGCTACGCACACACACAAGCCTACACATACACAACTATACACACGTAACCCGCAGCTAGTGATTGCGAAGAACATAATTAAAATTCAAAATTTCAGAATTCAAATTAATTTTTTTAATTTTTTTTCCATTTCTTTTCTAACCTTATAAGCGTTTCTTCTTCAATGCGATTCTGTCAATATCTTTGACTTTTATCTTTTTCTTCCACCCTCTCTAGGCTTGAGCAATCGCTTTAGTGTAAAGCCTCACATCTACGGGTGCTATTGGTCTCTTCTCATTCTTTGACTGCTTTGGGGTCCCAAAGGTAGGATTTCCTTTACTAGTACTTGGGAGACTTTATATTGTGCACTTTTCTTTTGGAACTGAATCTTCAGGAAGTATATAGTTAGTAGGAGCTGGTTGAATACAGTTAACGATTACGGAAGAAGGTTCAAAGTCTTCATCAGCAAAATCCAGACGTGTAAAGGCCAGATTCCATTTTTTTCGAAGGTTGCAGTAATATTCTTACTTGTAAATGAAGCGGTGTTATGCAGTATTTGCTAATGCAGCCAAGTTATATATGCTGAAAGACTAACCAGGGTTTGATACCAACCAATCATTTTGAGCTGCTCTCAACCTGGATTTAAACGGTCCTAAGACTCCAACATCCAAAGGCTGGAGGCGTTGAGAGCAGTGTGGAGACAGTGTTACTACTATCACTATACCGTTATCCTTTGTAAACAGCACAGCATCAAGAGTACAGTGAATTTCATAGTTGTCCATCACCAAAAGAACTTTATTTTCTGGTGAACAACAAGTATGCTTTTTAACATGTTTCAGAACCTCCAGAAATAAAGATCCAACTATCTACTTTCAGGACAGTTCACTAAACCTAAACTTCCTGGTGGTGCCCCAAATAACATAGAATAGTCACGAAATTTTACTTTCAGAAAAATAAACACAGGAGGGACAGTATTTCCTAAGGCATTAAATAGCAGGCACATTATTATCGTGCTTCCACGCTCACCAGAAATTGTCTGTCCTACTTGACGAGCTCATAGTTTGGCTAGAACGCTAGGAGCTTGAAAAACTGTTAATACCCCAGTTTCATCTAGGTTGAAGATTTTTTCAGCTGTAAAAGCACCAGGATTAAGGGCTCACTCATAATTGTCCAAAAATTCATTTGTTTTATTGAAAGCTGTAGCTCTTGCAAAGCTGATGTTTTCCGGTTTTCTCAAGGTAAGCTGTGGATAACGCTTCATAAAACCATTCACCCAGTCAATTCCAGAAATGTTATTCTTGTCCCAGCTACTTGAAATTTTCGAGTCCAGACGTTTTGCCTAATTAAAGGCAAGTTGGCGAATTTGTCTGTAGGTTAAACCATAATTCAGAATTGAACATTTAATTATATAGTCACAAACAAGAGTTTTCTGCTCAGCATCAAAAACTTGATGACTTGTGTACTCAGAACTATAGCATTTTGTGTTAGTTCCACATGCTCCAGTTTCACCATTTACAGAATTAATTGGCTTGCTTTTTTTTTTCAATACATAAAATAAAGCTGAATAGAATTCCAAATAAGTTTGATGCTGCTCTGAGAGAAGTACCATTTCGAACTGCTTCCATAGCTTTCTCAATTTCTTCTTCGTTTACTTCTGGTTTAGTACACTTTTCTTGTATGTTCGCACCATTTTATTAACCTGAAAATTTAAAATAATAGGGCTAAGCATTTTAATTGTTAAATATTTTGAAAAAAATTATCTTAAGCTCTTAACCTCTCCTAAATTTATGTTTCATATCAAAAACGAAAAATAAATTATTTAAAGAAAAAAGGTTTGAAAAATGCTTCTTAGTAAATTTTATTTTAAACAACAATAATGAAACTGATTGAACTTTGATTTTAGCAAAACAATGTAGTTTAAAAAAAAAAATAATTACGAACATGTTTCATTTGACAAATAAATATTTGAAAAAAATTTAAAGAACTTAGAGTAATAACTCAAAACAAAGTTGAGTATTTTAAATGTAAAACTCTGATTATTAGGCTTACTAGACACTGTTATAGGCTTATGCTTATCATGCTCCATGTAGCCATTAACTATTAAATTAGTCTGAAACTTGTCATTTGATCTAGTTGTTGCTGACAAAGTTGAAAGCCAATTTCTTTAAGTACTTAGGTAAAAAAAAAAAAAAAAAAATGGGAGGGCACCTTTCAACACTGTTGCAATATACCCCCATGTCCTGTTGAAATCTGCCCCAGGTTCAGACATTTTGGTTAAAGTATTATAAAAAATCTTTAAAAAAAGGACTGTTTCCTATTTATAATATATATTTAAAAGCAAGAATTATATAAACTATTTGGAGAATAAATATCAGGGTGGTTCGAAAAAATTGATTTTTTGAGCAGTCACGATTGCTTATTGTTCTCACTTGTCTGTTTTTGAGGTCTTATCATTTTATTTTCCCGCCAGCACCCTCTGCAGCACCACCGTCGACCGACCTCACGATGCTGCTCCTCTAGCGAAAACCGTCTCCAGGTTGCGTCCATATCCTACGCGCATACATACACACACGCATGCCTACACCCCCCCCCCCCCCACACACGCATGTCTACACACACACACACACCCACACGCATGCCTACACACACATACACACATATCCACACACACACATACATACATATATACACACAGGCCTACATACACACATATCCACACACACACACATGCCTGCACACAAGCAAAAAAACACGTGATTGCGAAAAACATAATTTGAATTCAAGATGTCAAAATTCAAACTAATTATTTTTTTTCTTTCTTTTTTTTTTCGGAATCGCGTTACCTTTTAGAAGTTGCAGTTTAATATCCTCAATAGGGGGAATAAAAAAATATCTAAGTTGACACCTTCAGTTCGCACATAAGGCTGAAGGTTTGAAAAAATACGTTAAAAAATGAATTTTTCAACAAATCATAATTTTATTTTTCGTAATTTTTTGTATGCAAGAACCATAAATTATCAGCATACAGAGTATTTTGAACATAAAAGAATATTTTATAGCTTTTACATAAGATCTTAAGTTCGCGCATATACGCCTAAAATTGGGGGTAAATTCGCCTTAAACTTGAAATTCAAGTGTTTAATATACAATAATACACACATGACAATTTTACGTTTCAAAAGTATTTTGAAAATTCTACATTCTTTATTGAATTTTATCTTCTCTTCCAGTATTAAAAAAAAGGACGTAACGCATAATAGACGTTAACTGTAGATATACAGGCGAATCAAATGACCTTATAACTTTCCACTACGGGCAAAGCCGTGCGGGCACCGTTAGTACTATAATAAAAGATTATGCTCCACAAATTTATAATTTTGAGATTACTTTTGGAACTTAAATAATTACGGTCACATTGCATTATTGTATATTAAACACGCAAATTTCAAATTTTAGGCGATTTTAGTCCAATTCAAGGCGTATGCGCGAGCTAAAGATCTCATGCAAAAGCTATAAATTTATCCAGATTCTCACTTGTTGATTATTGATAATCTTATTTGCTGGTTTTTATTTTGGAGATTAAATGTTGCTTATCGAGTAGTCAAGAAAATAATTCTAGATATTTTAGTAGCGTTTTGAATGATGAAAATAGCACGACATTACAATGCAACGGTAAACTGAACAACGCAGTAAGCGTACTTTTAAACACTTTTAACTATGTTTGAAAGACCAAAAGCTACAAAATGATCAAAAATTGTACTTACTCGTTATTTTGGAGATTAATCCAAGAAAAGTTGAGTTTTAATCCAATATTGTATTTCATTCAATGTGAAAGTCAAATCGTTGCAACCTATCCTTCGTCTGCCATATTGAAGTGGTTGAATGTACGTCAAAGCCAAAGCACATGCGCAAGCGAGTCATTCTGCGATTGCGAGATGGGGGGGGGGGGATACACTCACTCGTCTGGAACCCTTGGTTTTAACAGTGTAGTTCCGTAATAAAATAAGGATTTTTGTGCATATATCAGTTTTGGTGTCCTGTAATGAGAAATGGACAAAATAATAAAAATACTTGAAAGCTGATAAAAAAATTTAATTAATTTCAGAAAATATTGAAGGAGAATGAAATCTGTTGCGTAGTTCACCTTTCAAAAGACGCAGTAAAGTTTTATTACTTGACTAGCGGTATCCACACAGTAGCGATATTTGCCGGTAGTAGAAAATTAAAAAGTCATTTAGTTCGCCTGTATATTTAGTTAACGTCTAATATGCGTTTAGTATTTTGTTTTATCTTATTTTTTTCAAGATACCTCCATATTTTTGGCAAATTTGAAAATTTGGCAATATGACAACCAGCTGGAGTTCATTGGACGCTATTGCGACAACAACTGTGTTTTTGTAAAGAAAATTTAAAAGAAAACAAAATAAGGTTGCATGCGTTTATGTACGCTCGTCACTGAATTTGTCGCATTATTTTCGACTTCAAATTTTTCAATATACCTCTAAGTGTCGTCAAATGCTTGTCCATTTATGACGTCACTTCACCTGAATGTCTAAACAAAGATTTGCCATTAAGCAGTAAGTTACCATCACCCTTAAGAAAGAGGTAAGGCAGAACTACGTACAATATACCGATAGCTCAGTTATCCCACTCAGAGACTGCAATTTCGTCTTTGTTATAGACTCATTAGTCTGGAATAGGGAATAACCGAGCTGGAAGTTGAAGTTTAGCTTATTATAATTAGTTTAAAACGTGTCTTCACGTGACAGTGATGAAATTATACAATATAACATCAGCTAAAACAAAGTATTTACCGGATCACGGCTCAATATTGTCATCCCTTAAGGATTTTTATCTTTAAGTTATCTTAGTAAACCCTATCATGTTCAAATGTGACCTCCTTTCCGCTATGTATTTAAGATTTCACAGTTGGCAATGAAAACTAGTGATAATTCCGAAGCAGCGAAATGCTAAGCACAAACAAACAATTTACCGATTTATATTCAGTCTATCAACAACTTATACGTGTCATCAAGCTATTACAATTTATAGGCTATCTCTGGCTAGCAACAAATAAGTGACGTAGACCCTGTAAGTCCGAACGCGGAAATGGATAACTGCTCCTATATTTCCTTACACGTTGATAAAATATCAATTACTTGTTGATAACGTGCCTAGGAATAGCATAATTTTCAGGAAAAAAAAAGTAAACAAATCGTATGTTTTCTAACTTTTGGCCTTCGAGAGACTGCATTCAAATTTTCTCTTTGTTTTTCTGGTATTGGGTACTACAGGTCGAGGAGAGCTATTGCCTTAAGGTGACAAATTTGAAAACAAAGTTGACTAAAAGATGACAAAAAAGTAACTAAAAGGTGACCAAAAGCAATTTATTAAGAAATCAAAAAGAAAAAGAAAGAAAAGTATTATCCCTTTTTACTGACTTTTACCAAAATAGCCGTACATACTTTTTTAAAAGACTTCTTTACAATTTTGAACATGAACATTATAGGGTTAGACGTAGTAAAATGTAAATTTTAAGACAATGTCAACAAACTTTCAGTGTTAACTCTATGTAACCTTAAAAGACTTTTTTTTTAAATCAACATAATAAAGCTTCAAATTGTGAAGTAAAGAGCAAGATGATGTATTGATTGAACATATAATTTATGCTATTCAATCACATTATATATATATATATATATATATATATATATATATATATATATATATATATATATATATATATATATATATATAAACATTCGATCAAAAGTATTGACGACGGAGAATAACTAAGAAAACAAATTTGAAAAAGCAGAAACTTTAACAAAATGATAACAGTACTTTGAAGTATGAGACGGAAAATATCATTTCAAATTTCTTGTTTTTTGTTTTTTTTGCAAGTTCTGAAACTATTTAATGACATGTTCGTGGGGTGTATAAAATATGGTGTTAAATCAAGTTATTAAAAAATTATAGTAACTAACATAATAAAAAAGTTTATCCAAAGTAATACAAGAATAACTAGCAATTAAAAATATATATATATTTGAAATGCTAACAGGATGCAGAAATAGTTTTCTTTTCAGGGAGGGGGGGGGGGTGGATTTCATTGTAGAGGGTTGAAGCTTATAGATCCAGGCTCAAATGGTAGCTGCAAATCAGCTGCAAAACAGAAGTTTTATATATATATATATATATATATATATATATATATATATATATATATATATATATATATATATATATATATATATATATATATATATATATATATATATATATATATATATAAAAGCAGGAGTTTTTCGTTCAAACCAGGAGAACTGAAAAATGTTGCATTGGTATTATTTCCTTATATTTTTGGCTTTTTACTACAAAATTATGTGACAATAATTGATTTTCTTTTTTCTACTTTCTTCTGAATTATTTCTATTTCTTTTTCTTCAGCTTGGATCAGGGTTGGCAAAAACCCGGGTTTTTTTTTTAAGCCCATGGATCCAGGGTTTTTTTAAATAAAACCCAAAAAAAAAAACCAACAAAAGCTGGGTTTTTTTTAAAGAAATGTGGTTTTTTTAAATCTTTTTTTAGGGAAAATGTGGGGTACTTGTAGCATATTGTAGCGCAAGTATATGGACAAAACGCAAAAATTGTCTTGGGGTAAAAAAAGCTGGAAAACTAGTTAAAATTCAATGTTTTCTGAAGTACACTTAAAAAAATTTCCTGAAAATAACGGATAGAGTACCGGCAGCAAAGTTGCCGTAAATATTACGTTTCCGTTATATTATTTTATGTGACTTAACAGAAGTTCCATTTCTCCATTTAGTTCTGTTCTTCCGTTTATAAATTTCCCGTGATTTATCGAAAATTCCATTTCTCTTCTTTCCGTTGATCTATTTTTCCGTTTTTAAATTTTCCGTTCATCTATTTTTCCGTTTTTAAATTTTCCGTTCATCTATTTTTCCGTTTTTAAATTTTCTGTGTCTTTACAGAACTTTCGGTTCTTGATTTTTCGTTGCGCTATTTTTTCGTTTCTCATTTTCACATATTTTACTGAAATTTCATTCTTGTTTTTCTATTCTATCTTTAAAATGATATACAGGGTGATTATAATTAAAGTTCCACTTTTAAAACGCTGTAAAAATAAAACCACTGGTTAGAATGACGTCAAACTTCAACGGAATATTATCGAAGAAGGGGGGAACTTGATGGCAGAAGAAAAATAAATAGTTTGAATTTTTAGCAATAGATGGCGCTGTAAGCATAATTTAATAGTGGTCGACTACAAATGACAAATAAATCATGAAATATTACCTAAGTTGTAAACTATACGTTAAAACACCGTACTTCTCAGCGTGCACGAGGGTAAAAGTGTGATACTGTTAGTTAAGTAAGCCTATCCAACACGGCAAGGTCATATCACATCGGATGGGAAAAATCGGTTTTTAACTGTCCTGAGGCCGAAAACCGCATAAAAAGCATCAATAAAAATCAAATCGGTCTATAATTTTCGTGAGACTGGCGCAATAGATGTTCAATATGATGTACCCCGTTTTCTGTAACATGTTGAAATCGAGAAACAGCATGTTCCACGACTGATTGAAGTGTTTCCGGGGTCACGTTTAGAATGTGTTGCGCAATGCATGCCTTCAGCTCAGCAAAGTTTGCAATCGGAGCTCTGAACACAATAGCTCTCAGATAGCCCCATATCCAGAAGTCACACGGGTTAAGATCAGGTGATCGGGACGGCCAGGTTTTTCATTGAGACAGTTATAGTGAACTTCTCAGATGAGAAATGAGGAAAGAAATGTGTATTTGGCGTTTTTATAACAACTTCAATAAGTCGTTCGCATGACAGGTGTTTTGATTTACATATTCTGATACTTGCAGCGCCATCTATAGCTAAAAATTTCAACAAATTATTTATTTATTTATTTTTTTTTGCTGCCGTACGTTTTCCCCCTTCTTCGATAATATTCCGTTGAAATTTGAGGTCATTCTGACCAGTGGTTGTATTTTTACAGCGTTTTGAAAGTGGAACTTTAATTATAATCACCCTGTATATTAGAAAAATAGTTAACCATTCAAAAACTATTATTTTTTTAATTTGTACTAATTACTCAAATATATTTTAAGTGAAAATTTTGCTTTATAACTTACCTACCATACAGCTCTTCTTCACGCATCTATAATGAAATTTTCGACACCAGATGAATAAAAATAATCGAAAAGTACCAATAAGGAAATTAGTGGATTTAAATATAACACCAATTTTTGATGCTGATTACTGTTCGATATTTCCTTCGACATCCCCTCGTACATATTCTGGCGTGACATGGAAAAGCATACATGAAATTAGAATATTTTTATTTGAAGAATGAGTCAAATAAAATACTATTAAAAACCGGTTGACTTTATCATGGAATAATATATCTGATGGAGAGTACCGTATACCAATTTACTGTGTTTAAAAACAGAATCATTGACATACACGTGAAGAATTTTTAGCTCAGATGATGTATACCCCCCCCCCCGGTGATGCCCGCATTTTTCACTCATTGGAATATAGCAACATAGATTTTTAGTGCATAATCATTATACTTAGGCTAAATCAGTTCGTTTTACCCGAAATGTTTTTAAAAGAAATTTGCAATAATCTCAAATAAGTTGTTGGATGAGATCCTAATAAAATAAATTAAGTAATTTATATTTATTATTATGAATGAAATCCCGAAAGGAGTAATGGATGTTTCCAGATTTCTAAGTAGTCAAGAAAACCTATTCTTGTCAAAATTTTTATTGTATTTTCAAAGATTAACAATCTGCTATGACTTTTCGCAAAAAATATAACAGCAAAAAATACTTTTATTTAGAGATTTAAAATGTTCACTTTCAATTTGTCAAAAAAAAAAAAAAAAAAAAAACTGAGCGATTTTTTCTGTCTTGTTCGTATACCACGATAATCTCTGGTTGATACGAAATGTTGGCATTTACGGTTTTAATGACTTTCAAGAATACAATGCGTTAGAGCAAAAACAATAACTTTATAATAGTTCTATAAATTCTAAATCAGCTACCGTCGGAATTCTATTAAATGTATATTAACAAGAAATATACATCTGTATATTAACATGTACAGTTAACATATTCAACAATACTTACATGTGACCAGCGGTGCTAAATTTAAGTATTTCCATTACATCTGGATACAAGTAATCCAATAGCCTTTATTTTAAATGGATAACACTAAAACTATTCTCACCGCTTGAACACACAATATGACTAACGAATAGAATTGTTCGAGTGAGCAAAATAATACACCGCAATAATATTCTAATAGTACTGACTCAGTAAAACCCACATCAAATCACCAGGGCGATCAAAACACATCTGCCTGTCTGAAAATGGCGCGAACATTTTCCAAACCTACAAAGTCCAAAGGCGTAAAATCAATTTCGACATACGAGTATATTACTCTTCAGACATGAAATAGCAAGCTATCTATTTTGTCTACGACATCTGAGTTGTTATTCTAAATAAGCTTTTAATTAACTAAATGTAACAGTGCGATTTAATAATTACTATCAGTGATGTTTATCATAACTTGAAGGCTAATCAGAATACTAACTAAGTACAGAACAGCGGCAAGCCTAGAAATGGAAAAATTCCGTTTTCGTTATTCCCTTTCGTGATATTTCTGTTGTTGTAAGGAAAAAATACGTTTTAGAGCATTACGGAAATATTCTGTAAAAATAAGTCAGAAAACTACCTGAACTTTCAGGTTTTTTTTTTAACAGTGTAGTCTGAAAAGTATAAAAGACGACGAAACCCAAGAATGGTGAAGTTTCAGATTTTTAAAGTTTCCATGATTACCAACAGTTAAAGCAAAGTTACTTCTCGAGTCTATTGTTCATTTTTAATTACTTTTTTTTTTTGCGTTTTACTTTATTGTATTTTATTTTGTTACGCAAAACTACTGTAGAACCTCAAGTAGCTTAAATCTCTTTTTACGGAATTCCAGCTTAATCAAGACATTTCTATTAATTTTATGTTGCCTGTTTTTCTATTCTGTGTGCAGAGTAAGAAATATTAAACTTTTTCTTAAGATAATGAAAATACTGTACGTCCTAGTGATGGGCATAATCGAGTTCTCATAATCGAATCACTCGATTATTCAAGATCATTCGAGAACTCGATTATCACTTCTCGAGTTCTCGAACGATGAACTTCTCGAGTACTCGATTATCACTTTTCGAGTTCTCGAGCGATGAACTTCTCGAGTTCTCGATTATCACTTTTCGACTTCTCGAGCGATGAACTTCTCGAGTTCTCGATTATCACTTTCCGAGAACTCGAGCGATCAACTGCTCGAGTTCTCGATTGTCACTTTCCGAGTGCTTGAGCGATCAACTGCTCGAGTGCTCGCTTTGAACTTCTCGAGATGTTGAGTTCCCGAGATGTTGAGTTCTCGAGATGTTGAGTTCTCGAGATATTGAGTTCTCGAGATCTTGAGTTCTCGAGATCTTGAGTTCTCGAGATGTCAATCACTCGAGCAGTGTATTCTTCGATCGATTTGATAATCGAATGAAGCTCTCAATATAGTTGACTTCTGACAAGGGTGCCCACCTATGGAGGGGGGGGGGGGTTCATGGCGCAGACTGTGCTATTGACATTTTTAGGGGGGGGGGTGTTTTAAGGGGTATTTTTCTCATTTTTTGGGGAGAGGTCTGCGATATTGAGGGTGGAAGGGGGCTTGACCTCAGGGCGGGTGGGCACCCCTGCTTCTGAAGTGTTTTAGTTGCAGGGGCGGATCCGTCATTTAGGGGGTCAAAGGGCTGGCTTTGAAAAGTTAATGAATGATTTTACTTATGAATGAGCATGGTTTTTTTTCTGTCTTCCGAAAAAATTTGCATTGAAACCCCTTTAACCCTTCCCCCAGAAAGACGGGCTGCGCTGAGGAGCCCACAGGGGAGGTGGGTCATTGCGCAGACTGCGCCATTGAAATTCCTAATGGACGTTAGTCTTTTTTATTGAGTGTCCTTCTTGAGGGGGAGAGAGGATCCCTAATTTTAAAAAGTGTGCCAGCACACTTGAGGAATAGATGCCCTTGCGATCTAAATGGTATTACAATCAAATAATTGCATTTCGAATGTTTCATTCGAATAATGTTATAATTAAATGTATACTGTTGAATGCTTGATTATCAAATGATTCTTTGGGATGCCTTGGTAGTCTAATGATATGTTTTGAGCGAAAGGTGTTAATGAACTAACACATGGACGGGTCTGTGGGAGACATGTGTTCTGTGTCCCGGTGGTGGAATAAAGGTTGGAGGCGCTAATAAGGTTCTAACTTGAGAGGCATTAAATTATAGTTCAGGTAAAAAGGGAGAATACTTAAGTTGAAAACCTGAGGGGACGTCTTCCCCCTTACGTTCACCTTCGACTATACTATTGGGTAATGATACAAGTGTAATAGGCAATAACAAACGTTTTAGAGCCCAAATATACAGATCACTGCAGACACGTGTTTCGGGGTTTCAAGGAACCCTTTTTTCAAAGCAAAATAGTGAGATTGTGGATGCAAGGACATTACTGGATGTCTTTACGAACCATTCATCAATTACGTAAGGGTCCCGAGGGGGTGGAGTTGGAAAAATGTCTACATACTTTGGGAAGGGGGAGGGGTTCAAACGCATTCTTACGCAGTATTTTCCAAGCCGATGTTTCATTTGCGTCTGGGAAATAAAAACGTATTAGGATGTCTGTTTTTTATTTGTTTTACGAAGAATTAATGATGTAAAACATAATAAAAGAATTGCACTATATATAGCATGTTTTATTTTTAACTACTATCGCACAAAAAAATGTCGAAAACACATTCAGTCTAGATTCCAACTTTTTAGTAAATATTTCATCACACAAAAAGGTTTAATTTAATAATAGTGAATTAAATTTCGATTCCAGTAATATTAGATTAGTTATTTCATTATTTCAAAAAACGAAATGGAATCTTACTTAAGAATAGAGGGAGGGGTTTGAAAAACCTTACGTACCCTTACATGGGGGGAGGGGGTCAAAAATGGCCAAACTCATCCATACGTAACTAAGGAATGGCCCCTTATATATAAAAGCTTACTATTTTGTTGAAAAAAGTGTACCTTAAAACTCCAAAACACGTTTCTGCAGTACTCTGTATATTTAGGATACAAAACGTTTGTTATTTCATGTTACTTCTCGGCACAAAGGTACTTAGTTATTTCTTAATAAAACAAGTGGTTAACTTCTCGTGTAATTCATTCCTATGGGTGCAAATAAGAGGGAAGGGGGGGGGGGGAGTTTTGACGTTAACTGCGGGATTGTAATTTTTAAGAGATTTTGTCTCTTTTGGGGGTATTGCTCTTGGGGGAAGAGCTGCATAGGTGGTGCTCCCTTTGCTCTTGGAATGGATAGATTTGGAATGATTTTTAAAATCGAATGATTGCTTTTCTGTTGCTTTATTCGAATGGGGTAATAGTTGAATTTTCGGTTTCGAATTTTCGATAATTGAGAGATTCCTTAATAATCGAACGATATTTTTAGAACGAAAATTGTAAATTATCATATGAGCGGATATATGGAGGGGCATGTGTTGTGTGAGTGGTGGATACAATGGAGGGTCGTGGGGGTCATGACTCCCCCCCTAAACTCTCGACGATAGTATCCGTACACATTGTGTTTAATGTGTTATGCATAAAATGTAAACGATGACAGTATCTTATCTTTTCAATACATCAATTATTTTTCAAAGAAAATATTTGAACTACTACTTTGTTTTATTGCGTATGATATTAATTTGCAACGTTTATCCCCAATTATGTGCCTTATTCCTGACCGATTTGGGGCTTTTTATTGACCCTCAAAAAAGTTTCAGAATTTTTTCGTACCTAAAACGGGAATTTCGTTCATGGGGGAGGGCTTTCTTCAGCATGCCCCCCCCCCTTCAAAGGGTTTTCTGTATCGCCCCTGGTGTGATCCGGTGGTGAAATCTCGAAACAAAGGATAGAGAAACGCTTTCCATACTGTTTTGAACTTGACTAAGATTAAATACGTACGTATGTAGTTTTTATTAAAAAGTGAGGGATAATGATAATATGGGCAGGTCGTTGGGCGACACTAGCAGGTTCAAACTTGAGAGTTGTTAAACTTAAAAATATATTAAACCGGTATCAAGAGCTTCCATATAGGGGGGGGGGGGGCAAGTGGGGGCTCAAGTCCCCTTTCCCTTCTTTGAAATTAGTATATCCTTGCTTTTAGTACTTTTTTTTTCTTTGCAAAAATGTAAAATCATTTCTTCTCCAGCAATTAATCAATAAGTTATTAAAAATGTCGAACTTTAATAACTCTAATCTGTACTGAAATCGGTTTCTATGGGGAAAATATCCTATCAAACCATGGAGAAAATATCTGAGTCCCCCCCCCCCCTTAAAATTTTGCATATAAGCGCCCTTGACCGGTATGGTACAAAACGTGTAATTGAAAATTTAAGGCAGTCTTAGCCCTTTTTCGGATTACCGTTTCTTGGAGCAGGGGAGGATTGTCATAAGAAGCGCGCCATTGCTCACAGGGACGGACGGACACCCCTGTCATTCTATAAGGTTTTAGAATCAAATAATTGCGTCTCGAGTGCTTTTTCTCGAATGGGGTTACTCAGAGAGCACACTTCGTTGAGTAAACGTTTTAAAACGATTGTTAACGCTGTGGCAGCCATGTTAAAACGTTTATGAAATGTTTAAACGCAAGGTGTTTATAATGCAGTGGTGTCCCCCCCCCCCCATGGCGATGACACTCATCCCTCAAATGCGACGTTGAACCCCCTAAAATAAATTAAAGCCCGCTTAAGTTACCCTCTCCTCTTCAAAACTTCAATGGCGCGGTCTGCGCCATTTACCCCCCCCCTTCCCCCGCGCTCTCTCTTGTATAACATATTGTTTGTTGTGGAATGCTCGGTTATCGAGCATCTCGGATGATTTGAAAACCGAATACGTAATCTGCTTTTCAGAGAAACTTGATAATCAATTTTAACCTTTTTGAGGACCAACGCACGGAAAATGAAACGTAGCTACGGAACCGTAAGTTCCGAAATGGACCGTTGCGAGCCTAAGCATTTTCAGCAGTTTTACCTCAACTTTACAAAGGAAAAAAAAAACATAAAATCAGCACATTAATTGACTGAAATTTTTTAAGATGAGTAAATAATATACTAATCAACATTTACGAAACTATAAGGAATATGACATAAACAGAAGCGAGTAAAACAAGCAAAATACTTAAATTTAACTACCCGCGCGAAAATAAATGCTACGCACACAAGAAGTCACAAATATCTTGCGTATGGAATTTCAAAAAAAAAAAAAAAAAAACAATCTGTATAAAATGTAATTTTTATTTAAAAATTGGGCCGAAGAGTGGAAGCTAAAATTAATCCCACACGACAAACTTCAATATTTCTTTTTAATGCACTCAGAAACATTTCAACTTCACTCCCTACACTTTTACTGTTATTGCATATTCCTAAAGTCGACGAATGAAAAAGAAAAATAAAAAAGAGCGGATCAAGAAAGAAAAAAAAAATAATCGTGAACTTCAATGCACTTCAAGCCACACTTGTACACTTTTCAATGCGCCGGGAATCCCAATCCTCTGGAAAACGCAATCAGAAATATTTTACCCTCCCTCCTCATGTATTAGTCGGATAAATATACTTAACTACTATTAACAAGAGCATCAAAAAAAAAAAAAAAAAAGCAAAGCTATAAACTAGGAAAGAATGAGTACTTTTGCGCAGAGCAAATATTCCCCTACTTGTTTACATTATTAACTTCGTGTTTGAGAGCCCGAAACCATTCGAAATAATCATGTGATAACTGAAAATCATTAGTTTAAATGCATAACCGTTCGAATAAATCACTCAGTCGCCCAAATGCCGAGCTCCTAGTTTCGGACAAGCTAACAGGGAATCTAGTCGAACCTGCATCCCCCAAGGATTGCGACCCCAAAATGAAGACGAAAATCTATCGAATCGACCCTCTAAAACAAGCTTGCATTTCGAACTTTACCGTAAGGGTAAGGGGACAAAAGGTGTATTTGCTCATTTTATCGGAAAACAACAAAAAACTAGACCCACTTAAATGTAAAAACTAGAATTTTTCATGGAATTTGGGGGGAGTGGTATTGATTTCCCATCTAAAAGGGGGGTGTCAATACCCCCTCAACTTAACCTAAAACTTTTAAAAGCCAGGAGGGTTCGCCCCTTATTATACCCCTAAATGATAGGCTAACACATTCCTATCTCGAGCGCATCCCTGACAAAACAACTCGGGAATTCAACTGAAGTCAAGGGAGTCCACCTCCCCCCTTTCGCAGGGCGATGGCGCACCCTCTCAAATGTTACGGAGCATCCGTCTAGAAAGAGCCCCCCCCCCCTCCCAAAATGAGATTTAAAAAAAAACGCTTCTAAAAATTTCGGTTTCGCAGGCTGCGCCATGGACCCCCTCCCCCCTTCCGAAAATGAGATTAAAAAAATCCTCTCAAAAAACCAGCTCTAAAAATTTTAGTTGCACAGGCTGCGCCATGCCCCACCCCCTTTTAGTGGGCACCCCCGTAGCAGTCAACTCAATTTTGGAAAAGCGCAGAAAATGAACTACTTGAGTACTCGATTCAAACGTCTCGAGATCTCGATTTGAAACATTTCGAGATCTCGATTTAAAACATCTCGAGATCTCGAGAAGTCAATCGCTCGAGTACTCGATTCAAAAGATCTCGAGAAGTCAATCGCTCGATTCAAAAGATCTCGAGAAGTCAATCGCTCGATTCAAAAGATCTCGAGAAGTCAATCGCTCGAGTACTCGATTCGGAAGATCTCGAGAAGTCAATCGCTCGATTCTCGATTTCAAAAGATCTCGATTATCAATCACTCGAGTGATCGACTTAAAAAGATCTCGATTATCAATCACTCCGATTATCAGAAGTACTCGATTCCCGAGATCTCGATTATGCCCATCACTAGTACGTCCCATTCTGTTTTAACTGTCCGACCGTTTGAAAAACCTGTTAATTTCTAAAAAATATACCTTGTGTTTATTCGAAATTTGTGACGTGTTGGTTTGCAGAAAATAATTCACATGAAAGCCTTTTAGCTAAAGTAGTTTCCTCTGTACAATCTACAAATATTGAGAAAATCAGAGGTGACAAGGCTGAGACAAGATAATTTGAGTTATTTATTGACCAGTTAAAGAAAAAAATTAAATATGTTTATTAAAATCTTTGAAGCATTTTTTAATGCCCTTAAGAGTTAAGAAATACTATTAAAGTTCAAAATTAATTTTTGTGTCCATTGTCTGTGGTGAAGAACAAATAAAAAAGAAGTTTAAGTTGTAAAAGTATTTAAATTATTTTTTTTTAACTTCTCAGAAAATTAAAAAACCCAAAAATGGGCTAAATAATGGGCTTTTTTACATGGGTTTTTGCAAAAAAACCCATTGGGTCCAATCCGACCAACCCTGGCTTGGATACTTTTCTACTTTTGTTGCTTTAAGGTCATTTTTTCCGAGCTTTTTTTTAGTTTCTGAGAAGCTTCAGCCAACAGTTCTTCTCTTGCTGCTTTGGTTTGAAGATGTTCCTTTTTCCCCTCATTCAGGGCACAGTTTCACTTACAATAGATGTTATTTTTCCGTTTTCTTCATATCTTCTTCACAATCCTTTTTTTTTTTTTGCTCTTCTTTTTGTTTTTGTTTCAATCTCCATGTATGTTGTGTCGCAGCTGAACTTTGTCGAACGTTCTGCAGTAAGAAACACGATAGGAAACAAAATGACGTTTTTGTGACTTGCGGAAAATGCGTTGGCTGAAGGTCGAAGAGGGGACAGGAAGACTGATCTAGGGGCTGCTCTTAGGTTGCGAATATTAGCAGAAATTCTGATATTTTCCAGAAAATAAAACTTCCCTCAGAATTTCCGGATTTCCCGGTAGCACAGCTATTTTTCCGCAACAAAACCGAGGTGGGTGTGAGAGGAGGGGGGGGGGGGCACATCTAATGCTACTTTAAAAATTATTTTCACTGTTAAAGCTATTATCCTACTTTTCACAGATTATTTAAAAAAAAGATTTTCCTAAAGCACATTTCAAGAAAAGTGAGAAACGTGACAAAAATTGCAAAAGGTGACTAAGTAACCAATTTTTCAAAAGGTGACTAAAAGTGAGAAAGGTGACCGACTCCATATCCAGTAGTACTATGATTTTGTATTCTGAAACTTAATTTAATTTTCCTGTGTGTGCTTTCTCTCAGATACTGGACACAAGGTATTTCTGGCATATCCAGGGGTGACTGTAATCACCCCTGGAAATTTAAAAATTCAAGTAAAATTTTCGGAAGACAGTGGGAAAATTTCGGAAACAGTTTGAAAGCTATCCTTCCCCTCTCCCCCATAAAACTCTTCAAATATGCATACAAAAATCATTGGAGAAAAAAATACATTAAAAAAGTTTTCCGGAAGCGGCAACTCAAAATTTTCGGATCACAAATATGCCTGCATAAAACATGGTATTTATGGACAATATGTTACAATCAATCACATAGAGATAGTAACACAAAAAAATGCAGATACAACTTTTGTGCTTAGCACGGCAAAATAGGTATTTTTAAAATATTACGTTTGAATGTTTTTTAATTTCCTTAAATTTAAAATGTCCTAACATTCTAAATGTTGATAATCATAATCGTACACTTCTGTTCTTTTCCTGCCGTTTTTCTCATATACTTAAAAAGTATTTTTCATTGAATTTCTCGCTATTAGGGTCTTTACTGTTCTCGTATATTTCATTAATCCAAAAATAATTTCACTCCTCTAAAACTGTCAAGGAGCATTTTCACGCCTTAAAAAAATCCCATACAATATCTTTGCTGGAGACACTTGAAAATATGTTTAACATTTTCTATAGCACACATTCTTTCCTAGTTTAAAAAAAAAAAGAGCAAGAAATTGAACTTGAATGCTTCGGACAAATTAAGAGTTTTTTCAATCAAGGAATGCTTGCTGGAAAAGTAAAAAAACATGTCATAGTCTTACAGTGCCGTCAAAAATAAAAAAAAATAAAAAAACTTTACATTTGAATGGCAATTAAAAACTTAACATGCAAAGTTCTTGTCATGATTTTACTTGCCATGCTCCCAAGTGATTTGCCGAATATCCGGCCATATTGTATCCGAATATTCGGTATTCGGCTAAATCACTAGGGGGCATGCTAAGTTTTTAATTGCCAACCAAATGTAAAGATTTTTTTGCCGGCAATGTATGATTGCAAAATTCATGATCGGTCACGTCTTCCACATCAATAACACATGTAAAACACTCTTTGTAGAAGAGAACCTCGGCAATTGTTTTCATTTGTCCATGGGAATGTAATTTATCTTCTACGTCAAGTATTATAAAACCATCAAACATTAAATAATCCACACGCTAACCACAATCAAGTTGTAGTGCTGTATTTCGTAATTGGTTCCTTAATATGTTCCACGAGATTGAACTAACAAAAACCCAATGAGTAACCGCTAGTTAAAACACTACCTAAAGTTTTGTTATTTAAACACAGGGTGAGTTTTCTATTGGTGTTTTTTTCACTTTATTTATTTATTTTTTAAATTTATTGATAGCATAACTTTATTGCATTTAAAACGTTTTTCTCAACCCAAATTTATTAAATTGTTTGTGTGCAAGTTCGTCATAGGCTCCTTGCAAATAAAAAAATTGGTCGTAGAGTAGTTGCTTTTAGCTATTATTTTTCGTATTTCCAGAAGTTGCCATTTTGTCCCGCACGTGAGAAACTGATCTTCTTTTTTTATTACTATTATTTTATATATATATATATATATATATATAATAAATTTGGAAGGCAATAATGAAATTTTTTGCTCAAGAAATCACATTTACCTTTGGAGTTAACCAACAAAATTTGTTCAATACCTGAAATTTATCGTTGTCTCCTTATATTAAAAAAAAAAAAAAGTAAGGTCAAAGAAAATTTTGAAAGGAAGGGTGTGGCGGGTCTGTGTCCCAGGAGATCCCATAGCAACTACAGCCTTGAAATTTTGTACAAAATTACTTCCGAGTCACGGTGGTTTGCACCCGGGGTTTTGGACTAGTAGAAACTCGCGACTCGAAATACAGCGAAAAAGAATATATTTCAAATCTAAATATCGAAAACCAATTGATTACTTTCTCTCCATCTAAAGACCTTAATTAGTTTTACTGAAATTTTGCACAAAAAAAAAAGTTTAAACCACTTATTGTGCAGATGGTAGTATTTGTTTACAAAGGAACTGACCTCGCTTCAAGTAAACACTTAAGCTTCCTGGTTGGAAATTCACGGCCCAGTTCTCGACGTTATCGGCAGCAATAACACATTGTCAATGACAATGTAAAAAAGTGGAACTACTTTTTTTTTAGACAGCGTAATCTGAAGTGCTAAAAGATGTCAAATCAAAGCGTTTCCCTGGGGAAAACGGATTTCACACATGAGCTAAAACATTAGTGAGAATGGCAAAATCAAAACAGGTTAAATTTGGAGACCAATTTTTATATTTTGATACTGAGTTTATATAAAAGATACATAAAATTGTCTGATTATACAAGACTAACTTTTATTTGCTGACCAAACAGTTTTTATATTTTGATACAGAGTCTATATAAATGACACATAAATAGCATTATACAATACCAACATTTTTTGTTGATCACACAACAGTTTTCCAAAAGCCTACACAGAAAGTCGGAAAATCTCATTCCTGATTGCAGCTCAAGATTATTGAAGCTCGGTAGTTGGAGAAGTTAAAATCAAAAACAGTTGAAAACAAGAGAAGCATGGGTTTCTGTTATCAAGCACAAAACAAGTTTTTTTTTTTTTTTTTTTTTTTGTGAAGCGCCGTGTTTGACTTGAAATAAGAAATAAAACTTCAATTGAAAACTGGAGCTTCTTAACTCCCAGATGAGCTGCACATTGTGGAAGTTTTGCTTTGCTTATCATGTTTACTTCCCCCTCCCCGCACACTTCCTACAAAATTCAATGTCATTGACACTTTCACCGAGCGCCAACAGTACTGAGTTACACTTTACATGCCAACATGTTTTTATGTTATTTTGCATTTTTCTCGCAAGAAGTACCACTGCTGACGTAAAAGAATCTAATGAACTGGTAGTTATGGGTTGAAAATATTCCCAAATCTACCAAAAATATGTAAAGTTCTTGAAAAACAAAATTACTATCCGCATAACAAAAGTTACATGAAAATATATACGTGAGTTCAAATTGCTATTTAATTTTCAACCACAGGCAAGGCCACGCGGGTGCCATTAGTATTTTATAAAAAATTCCAATTATAAGGTAAAATATTGTGCAGGGTCTCTCTTTTGAGATGTAATGCTTTATGAAGAGTTTGTTAACGTCTTGTATTGTTCCTGAACCTTCCCTGAAAAGTGCTCTAATTTTTAGGAACATCAGCCAAAAGTTGATAGAATTTCAGGATTTTTAGGGGAAATGCAAACTTTGCGTCATGATCAGTTAATTCAATTCACAGCAGAGCATTTTTTTTTTAAATTATTATTTTTACTTCCTTTTACAAAAAAAGGAAGTATTGTATTCGCAAAAAAATTTTCACTCAAAAATCGACCTTAATTTCCATTTTTCTCACCCCCAAATGAATGTTGAGTTTTTTTTTTTTTGACACGACCACACGTGGATAAATGCCTAATAACGTATAGACAAGCGAAATATCCATTTTGACGATTCCCGAGTTCGTATGTGCGTATGTATGTCGCATAACTCAAGAACGGTATGTCCTAGAAAGTTGAAATTTGGTACGCAGACTCCTAGTGGAGTCTAGTTGTGCACCTCCCCTTTTGGTTGCAATTGGGTGCTTCTAAGGGGGTCTTTTGCCCTTTTTTGGGAGGAAATCATTGTTAATTTTGATGTAAACTAAAGTGGTGTTACAATTTAGCGGACGCCAAGACTTTTGGTTGCCAAGTTTTGCTGTCAACTTGGCGACAAATTTGATGATTTTTTTTTTTAATCTGGTTTCAATTTGGCCATTGTTGGTGATAGTTAGAGAGTAAACTATTAAATCACATTAAAATTACCAATAATGGGAAAATGACATTAAATTGGAGTAAACGGAAGTCATGTGAAGCAAACATCAGCTCGTTTTTCTTCAGTTTGATAGCCTAGAGCAGCGGGTCCCAACCTTTTTCTCCTTGCGAACCCCATCCAAAATCCGAAAGAAACTGGCGAACCCCTTGTGCAGTAAATAATAAGTAACAGGCAAAATAATAATAATAATAATAATAATAATAATAATAATAATAAACCACCCAAACAGAATACAAATTGGGACAATGTGTTTATCTATAACAAGAACGAAAACATAATTATAAAATTAGACATACAAGCATTGCTGTGAACTAAAATGATCGCTAGACAATCAAACCCAGTGCTTATAATTTTTTGAGCTTCAGTCAACTTTGAAAACTCATAAAATATTTGTGGAACTAAGATCATAGTTAGGCTCAAATTGACGGTTTCAGTCGTACATAAGATTTGGTACTTAAAATGCTTTTCTATTGATCTCTGTGTACGTTGAAAATTCTTCTTCACATAGAAATATTGCCCAAAAAGAGTAATACGTTTTAAAATGCCTTTTTCTGCCGATATGTATCGAAATTCTCGCAACTGCGAAGGACCTATATGGCTAAAATGCATTTTTAAGACACAAATTGGAAAATTTTCCGGGAGGGGGGAGAACCCCCGGAACCTGTATTTTTATTTCTTTTTTGGACATTAGCCCACTTAAAATTTCATAATGGCACAAATGTAGTTGTTTCTGAAAATTACATGAATTTAATGTTTTCTTTTTTTTTTTTTTTTTGCGTCTGTAGGGGGAGGGGTTGTAACACCACAAATTACTAGGGTGACGAATCTCCATGTTAGCAGTTTGGCAACAAAATTCCACTTCCGCCAGAGGCCGCTACAGTTTCATCTCTCGCACTGTTTATATCTTTTCGCTCGTTGCGAAGCATTGTAAGCAAGTGTGTTTTAAAAACTATCACCTGTACATTTGGAAGTATTAAACCACTTTCGCCATGAAAGCTGTTCAGAGAAGCATAGATTACTTTACTCCACCCTAGGTTTTTGTGGCATATTTTGCATTTGATGTGTTTAATTTGTGTTTCTGCTACGACTTTAGCGAGCATTCATTCTTGTTATGTGTTGTGCAATTTGTGTTCTATTTTGTATATTGTTTTTGATATGGCTGTTCTGCTCATTTGCCATGAAACTAAAAATGATTTTAGCTGGCTTTTGAAAATATTTTCTCCCAATAAAACCCGTAAATTACGATCCGGTTTTCGTAATTTTTCTGAGTACTATGCATTTAATTTTAAGAGTAAATGAGAGGACTTGATTTTAAAGTTATTCATTTAAAAAAATAGAAAGAGAGTAGCAATGAACAACTAAAGTTTTGGAATTTATACCACTAATTTTGTTTTCTTCTAGTTATATTTCCATGTCCTTTTGCTTCTTATTTATTAAATTTCACATATGCTTAACTTGAATAATAGAAACTTCACTGTAGTAGAAAAACTCAGGAACGCACTCATATAGAGAATTCAATTGAAATTAAGATTGAACTGTTTAACATATAATTTTCATCAAAATATTTATGTTTTGCTTTTATTTTCTTTAAATTTCACTTAAATCGAGCGCGGAGCAACAATTCCAAACTAAATGTAATACATAAAGTTTTATGTAAGCTTGTATCACACGAAATTTATGTATGGGAGGGGGAGAAAGAAAGTAACTATGGTAAGTGAAAACGAAACACAATGTGATAAATATAAGCTATAAACTAGATCAACGCTTGTAATAAATAGCACTTTCTTGTAACATTATTTGTAATTGTTCACTAATAACTAACAATAAACAATTTTTTTTTTCAATATACAGAGTATTAATATTTTTTTCTAATCGTTTTTAAAGATAAATCCAACGAAATAAAAAAGAAAAAAAAAGGTTATTTCAGCAAAAGTAATTAATTAAACAAAAACGAAACTAAATATTGGTGCACATAATACAGTGAAATATATTAAGTTATATAAGCTAATATCTCACGAAATTTGCGTGTGGGGGGGGGGGAGGTGCAGGATAAAGAAATTCGGTGTAACAGAACAAAATATTGGAATAAAAGAACCAAGTAATTATGGTAAGTGAAAACGAAATATAGCTTGATAAATATAAGCAATAAACTAGATCAGCGCTTGAATTGAATAGCACTTTCTTGTAAGATTCTTTTTTTGTTCGCAATTAACTAACGAAAAAGCAGTTTTTTTCAATGTTCAAAGTATTAATGATTTTTTACTTATTGTTTTTAACGATAAATCCAACAGAAAAAAGGGGGGGGAAAACCGGCTTTTTCAGCAGAAGTAAACAAAAAAAGAAACTAAATATTGTTGCACATATTACTGCGAAATATTTAATTTTAAATGAGCTTATATCACGCAAAATTTATGGTGGGGGGACGGGAGAAGGTTGATCGAAGTAACTAAATTAATTAATTGGAGTAAAAGAAGTAAGCAACTGTGGTACGTGAAATCTAACTTAATGAAATTCATAAAATTAATAAAAATAATAATTCTAATGGCTAAAACACAGAATTAATGTCTAAATTCTAGAACAAATATAAGAAAGAAAGTGATTTTAGGTCCATCGTGATGACCGCGCGATATTATAGAGTTCCAACAAATTTTTCGTATCAATGGCCCTAAACTAGTTAACAGCTGGCATCCACCCAGTCGAATACTCGGGGTCGGTCAAGCGAAATCTCCTTTCCCTTTAAATCACCCATGCTATGTATGGCACTGTTTTTATGTAGTGTCATAATTATAGTAACAAACAACAGCGCAATGGCAGTTTAAGGCACACCAAGTGCCATCGTAACTCGTCGTCGCACTCAAGTGGTAAAGAAACTAAGCATCAAAAATTAACATAAAATGTTTTAGACGTTTGCATATGGTCCATCAATTTTAATCGTATTTTCATGAGCTACTGGAAAACCAAAGCATTCATATTCTTTCATCTGAATGCATTGTAATTTGTAATACATTGTATCTGAATATGTTGTGCATAACTTCAACTCTATCATTCTTAATGAAAGCAGTAAAACTCGCGCCTTGCAATGACAGATTTAATTCTTAAGATGTAAAATCTGTCAGAAAGTATTCTAACATTTCCATGCAAAGAGTATCGAACATGCCAGTGACAAATGAATAAATGATGAACAACAAACCGTTTGAACTTAAAGACTTCAAATAAAACAAGCATGTTTTAATTCCGCCATTACAATATTATTTTCGCAAACCCTCTTTCTAGTTCTCGGGGTTCGAGAAACACCGAATGGGAACCAATGCCTAGAGGAGTGGCCAATTTCAAAAGCCCAGGGTGGCTTCGCATCCCAATACCCTCTGATTTGAAATGATAATCATAAGAACTTCAGCATTTTATGATGACAAAACTTATCTTTCATATGCCACAAAATATTGCAATTTGAGCGTGAAGTGTTTGAAAATGACTTGTATTTCAACAACACTTTGAGGTAACCATTTTTCGACTGGAATCAACTGATAAGTACAACAAACAATTTTAATTGACTGATTTTCAAATATTTATTCAGATCAAAAAGTAATTACTACACTTAAATTTAGCAAATTTTGGTAAATATATTTTAATTCAGCCATTTCAATTTCAATCATTTAAAAATTCAATTTTCAGTTAGTAATAAAAAGATCAGACATGCTAACTACTGTAATACATAGCTTTTGGGGTAGTGGCCTTCGGATTAGTTCCTTGAAATTGTAGATAAAATTACCATGAAAATTAGTTCAATTTACAATACTGCTTACACACACACATAATACCACAATACCTGTTCCCATTTTAAAGCAACAATATGCTCACATTATGGAAATTATGGAAAATATATTTCAATTCAACGATTTTGATTTCAATTATTTAAAAATGAAATTTTCAGTTTACAACAAAAATATCTGACAAGTAAACTACTGTCATAGATATCTTTGGAGTAGTGGCCGGGGTTTGAAAATATCATGATATTTCCATAGATATCAAAAATATCCGATATTTTGATATATATCGGATATTTTGATATATATCCGATATTTTCAATAAGCCTAAACTCAAGTCTTCAAAATAATAAATGCATCTTCAAAACACTCTTTATTTTCTTATATTGTTAATATAATATGTAAACTTAAAATTAAGGTTTCTTTTATTATTTATATCTAACATATCATTTGACATTTTAATCAATTTTAATGGAATTAATTTAGCATTAGCTGTTTTACTCATTTTTCTTCTGTTAGCTAGTTTGATACAGTTATAATATGATTGCGAATTAAAAATTATGTATTAGTTGGTGCATAGTCATGGGACATTTTCTTTTTTCAGACGAACGTTTAATATTAAATTTAGCACTTTTAATCGAAATTAAAATTGTTACATTACTAATAATTTCAAGAATATAAAATAAAAAAGGAATTACTCTGTTATATTAATGATATATTAATGCATCTTAAAAATATAGTACATAACGTTTTGGTTATTTTCAAAAAGAAATGAACAATATTACTATGATTAATATAGTTTTCATATTGAAAATACGGTGGTTGAAAAAATAAATATCAAAAATATCAAAATAGCATGATATTTTCAAAATAAATATCGGACATATATTGTGATGTGTATCATGATATAAATCGATTGATATATATCAGCGAACCCTGTGATTTGTATGCTGAAATTTTAGATAAAATTACCATGAAAATTAGCTCAACTTACGATAATAAATGTATTAAACTACTCTACCTATTTCCTATTTTAATGAAACTTTTGAATCATACAAAATTAACAATTAGTTAAATTAATATCTTTTTTTTTTCAGTAAAAAAATACAAGTGCAGCTGTATGAAATTACAGTAAAGATATTCACGTTATTAACAACACGCAGATGAAAGCATGCATTAGAAAAATAAATAAATAATACAATAAAATGCAATGCATAAATAAATTGAAGTAGTGTGCCCCTACTTATGAGTATGTAGAAATGTGTCTGGAAGAATTGGAAGTGAAATAAATAATAAAAATGAAAGCCCCATGGATTATAGTTTCTGATAATATTTCAACTTCAAATTTTTTCTGAAAAAAATTTCCTCATTGAAAAAATTGCAGATCCAAATTTTTCATGAAATGAAAAACTTTTCAATATCCACTGAGGAAGGGAGTTTTTCACAGTAGTATGATTATAACGATAATCTAAGAGTAAAATGCAAGCATAGTCATTCTTATGTCTAATAGCACGGCCTATTGATTGATTCACAGCTTTCATACACAAATTATTATAATATATATCACCAGCACTTTTTCCATCACGTGACTTACATGTTTTGTTCAAATAAGCCATTTTTTCTTTTAGCTCAACTGAATATTTGTTCGGATATGGCAAACCTACCATGATGACACATCGCCCAAGATTATCAGAAAAGTTAATGCCCTCACTCATTTTCCCACCCACAATGCTGAATAATATAGCACCATTGAAAGAATTTTTCCCCGCCGAGCTCAACGAAATGCATTTAGCATAATCTGTAAGCACCCTATCAACATCACTACTAAATTTGGGCTCACGAAATAGTTTCTTCTTCTTGCCAATGGCTTCTAAAAGTTTGCTTTTCTTCAGTTCAAGAAATATAAACTGCTCATAATCATATGAAGGGAAGAAGCAAACGACTCCACCCCTAACAGCATTACATACATTCAGAAGAACACTTCCTATCTCCTTTACAGTTTGAGGAAGTTGACGATTTTTAAAGGTGAAATCTAATGGAGACTCACAGGGTCCATTTGCTAAACCAACAGCTAGGAGGTTCTCAGGAGGAATAACATGGCCACATGTAAAGTAGCTAATTTTCTCTCTTGGAACACCTGCATTTATAAAAAGATTTTCAAATTCTGAAATTGGCTGCATTGTTCCACCAGCAAGAATAAGCGATCTTGCTTCTGAAACTACGTCTTTAAAATGGGAAGCAGGGTTTAAATGCAAAAATTTCAGATATGATTCTTTCATGGAAGTACTCCTGTTTAAAATTATTCTACCATCTTCAGTTGGAAAAGTTAGGGTTTTTAAGAATTCAATAAAAGAAAATATTGCTGAAGGTTTATATTGCATATCAGAATTCTTGGTCAGTTCAATGACTTCTTTTAAGTTTATTTCTTTGGCTTTGTCTTTTCCAATGTTTTTTGTTTCTTTTATAAGTGATAAAAAGCTAGCTGTAGCAGATTTCTGAGGTAAAGTAGTTTTACATGTTTGATCATCTAATGGCGTTATACCTTTGGCAACTTTGGCTGCAGTAAATCCATGAATTTTATGAGCAATTAAGGTTTCATCACAATATTTTACCAATTCAAAGAAGTTAATATGACCCACACCCATTACAGTTATAAAGTCATTATAAGTCACCATTTCAGAACTAGGCTTTTGATTTTCAACATTGCTTAATTTCAATCCATTTATAAATGCTTTTAGGACAAAACATACTAATTTTATGTATTTCAAATTCTTCTGAGAGAGTCTGCTACTGTAGCACTTTCTATAAGCGTCTACTTGCCAAAATGTCTGCTCTAAGCACGCACCATTAATTTCAGAGCTGTACATGCCATTAATTGATTCAATTAAGTTATGAGCTTCATCAATGATCACAATATTATTTTTCAATACAATGCCATAAGTATCTCTTGTTGGCTTGTGCAAGAGAATATTGTATGGTAAGACAACAACTTCAACATCAGGAATAACTTTTCTCGTAGCATAATAAGGACAGGAATGCAGCTTTTGTCCTTGAGTCACTATTTCCTCGATATCTTTAACAGCAGATAAAATATCATCCTGCATATCATCAAAATTTTTCATATATGGACAGCACTTTTTACCTTTACTTTTCTGGCGTTGAAGTTCAGTGCAACTTTCATTAATTAAACTAACGTATTTCAATTTAGATACTGTTTCATTTATGCAGAAATTCAACCGAGAGCCCAAGGCTGTGACTGTTATGTTATCCTTATAAGGACTGCGTTTAACTTCACCAATAAATTGTGCTAACTGTGAATGTGTTCTACTAGCAAAGTAAATTTTCAACACATGTTTCTTGTCTTTCTGCTCAACTTCAAGTTCTTCAGATTCTTCTTCCTGGCTTATGATAAAATCGTCATCAAGATTTTTATCGTCTTCAATGTCACTATGCTTACGTTTCAAATTTGAAGACACTGGTTGAACATAGGAAGATCTTTTGTTTTTGGCTCTTATTTTCTTCAATCGCTCTTCATTTTCCACCAAAAATGCATATTCTTCTTTGGCATCTAATAACGAATGAGATTTTTCTTGCTTGTGTAAAAAATCATTAAACCAGTCATCACCTTCTTCATTTATCTTTTCATTGAGTCTGTCTTGCAATTCTTTTAATCTTTGTTCTCGAAAATCCTTCAGCCATTTGAATGATCCACAAATAATGCTAAGTGATTTGCCAGTTCCAGTTGGACTTTCGAATATGCCAACTTTTTGCTCGTCTAAAACAGTATATAAGTTTCTCATAAAATCTTCTTGAACATCGTATGGAGGAAATGGGAATGGGAAATGAATCTCAGCCATTTACCTGTATAAAAAAAGGAAATAACTACCTTAAAATAATATAATTGGAGAAAGCAATAACAAATGTTTTTTCCCTAAATTTTATACCTTGAGTTAAAAATTTATATGCCTACATGTATCGGTACTAATCTGAACACTTAGTGCAGAATTCTAAATTAAATTATAGTGCTTTACAGAGTGTATACATTTCCATTACAGTATAACGTAATTGTAAGTAGTCCTTTCTCATTTAGACTACAATTCCAGGCTTAGAATGCTGAAAATGTACAGTCTTGAGCAAAGAAGAAACCGAGGGGACATGATTCAGTTGTTTAAATTTATTAAAATGAAAGACGAAAAGAATGTTACGGGGCTAAAGTTTAGCACTAAAAACAGGACAAGGGGTCATTGTTTTAAGTTATTTAAGCCTCAGGCTAACATGGATATTAGGAAAAAGTATTATTTTAGCAGGGTAGTGGAATCTTGGAACAGCTTACCGGAAGAGGTGGTAATGAGCAAGGGAGTAGATAGTTTTAAGAGGGACATTGATTTCCACTGGAGATTGTAAATTGACTAAGACCAGCCTAGCTGGGCCCAGAGCCTGTTGCTGGTCGTCACTTTTGTATTTGTAAAGTAACCTAGTGATTTTCCATTTTATTTCAAGGATCGTTTCATCAACCTGGGGCTCCCATGTTGGAATACATGCCAAAGTGGCCTGAAATAAAGTTTTGCCTTCGTAAGTAGGCACGTGTTTATGTATGGCATGCAAAAAAAAATCTGGATGCCACATGTTTCAGCTTCTCATGGCAAAAATCTATGTTATGATCTGTCTGGAGCCAGGCCCGGATCTAAGTAAAAGCAGGACCACACCATGCAGTAAAGGGGGGGGGGGGACTAAAGGGCTTAAGACTCTTAATGACATAGAAATCCAGTAGACAATTTGGGGTCCTGAGGAATTTTTGCAGAGAGGTGGGGGGCAAAAATGTATAGATCTGGGACAGTCTAAAGCTCAATTTTTGTTCTTGGCAGCTAGAAAGCAGGGTTTGCGATTTTTTTTATTTTTTAATCAAAAAAGGCGGATTTTTTTGATTTAAATCAGAATTTTTTTTATTTTTTAAGTGTTCAACAGCTTGTAGATTCTAATTACTTTACATTTATAAACATAATATATTTCATACAATACATGAATTCATTCAACTTACTTTTAAAATTGATAAGCTCTCCAATTATTCAATAATATTTCAAGATTTATATTTACGTTATAATGCTTAGATAAGGTGTGATTTTGTTTTATGCTTCGCTTAAAGATAAGGTTTCCATTATCATGTACGTTTTTAAAGGTAAAATAAAATGTTGAATAGTTACTTTTCTGAACTATATTAGTCATGGTGTATAAGAAAAACTCTACATTTTTATTTTGTTCTAAACTGTAATTTTCGAGCAAAAGCAATAGAGTGAAAATCTGTTACACACACAGAAAGAGGGATTAATATAGCTTTGCTTGTTGAAGTTAAGATAGTATAATGCAGTGTAGTTAAGTTTGGAGCAATACATTTTAAAAATGCAAAATTAATTTATAAAAGTAAAATCAACTGATTTTAATTAATGATTTTGTTTTAAAAAATCACTTAATTTAAACCAATTGATTTAAATCAATGATTTTTTTAAAATTCACTTGATTTAAATCGTGATTTTAATCACGATTTAAATCAAGCTGATTTAAATCAACGAACCCTGCTGGAAAGAGCTCAGAAAAGAGGCCCAGACAAATCAGAAAAGCCGTTTAAAAAACTTCCGCGTTGTTAGGGCGGTAAATTCTCTTAGGTATCAAGAGTGATGTAGCTATTGCCATAAATAGCTAAAATAAAGTAATTACTTTTCACATACATAATTCATTTTAAAAAGAGACATACTGAGTGGCCCTTTGGCTGAGTACTTGGCCTTTCACTACTGGGGTAAGTACAGAATGCAAATCATATTTTAAAAAGAACCACTGACTAACACAAGACTAATTTTGATTGAACTCATTAGAATA